>NC_140168.1:172114863-172168906 GCF_963971535.1 Notolepis coatsorum
CGCTCATTTAGATGTGTGGAAACAGTATCAGGAACACATCTTTTATATTCCTCTAGGAGAATCAACTGCCTAAGCTGCTCTCTTGACTCTGCCTTCTGAGAAGTGCACCACCTGTCAAACAGGTTCTCCTTCTCCCTTCCAAATTCAACATAAGACTGCCCCTCCGACCTGCGATAACCTCTAAAACGCTGACGATAGGCCTCGGGGACCAACTCATAAGCCCTCAAAATGGAAGCTTTAACCAGCTCATAATCAGCGCTTTGTTCAAGGGACAGAGCAGTGTAGGCTTCTTGTGCCCTACCAACTAAAACACATTGCAGCAGCAGTGTCCAGGCGGTATCAGGCCACTTCAATGTGGTTGCCACCCGTTCAAAAAGGGGAAAATATCTTTCCACGTCTTTCTCAAAAAATGGTGGCACCATCCTAATATTCCTGCCTACATCAAACCCGGAACGTGACTCTGGATGCAGAGCACCCGCCTGCAAGGCAGCATGCTTATATTCAAGCTCCTTCTGTGCACGCTCGTGCTCCAACAACATTTGTTTCTCCTTAAACTCACGCTCCTCTTTCCTCTCTTTAAGCTCACGCTCCTCTCTCCTCTCCTCACGCTCTCGCTCTAGCTGCCTTTCCTTAAACTCCAACTCCCTTATCCTCCACTCACCCTCTACACCAGGTAATAGCGGAGACGCGCCAGACGAAGGAGGCTCCTCCACCCTCTCCTCAAGCACCTGCTCCCTAACGAGTAACACCCTTAACGCACTCAAGGCAGATGGCTTCAAACGTTTCTCCCCTGCAGAAAGCTCCACCCTGTAGTGTACAGCAAGTTCTAGCAGTTGTTCTTTGGAAAACTTCTCTAACAAGTCATGAGACGGGCGATCAACAAAGTCCCTGATGGAAGCCATTGTCACTGAACCAGCCACCCCAAGCTACACACCCTACCTCACAGTCACAAAGAACCACTAACGAACCACAAAGACCCCCCCAACGAACCACTGAAGAACCACGAAGAACCACTGAAGAACCATGAAGAACCACTGAAGAACCACTGAAGAATGCTAAATGCCAATAATAACAACCAGAAGGGAACGCGGTGGAAATGTGAGCTCTACGGAGCGCACCTTTCTAGGTTGCAAAAAAAAAAGAAAAAAAAAAAGAAAAAACACACCCACCCTAAATAGACGTGTCATACACGCAGGGTGTTAGGTGCTACCAGGTATGCTCACCAAACACTCAAACAAACAAAATAAATCCAACAAACAATTCCAAACAGGTGCGCCTTCTAACCTGATATGACTACATATGCTTCTACGACTAAACTGCAGAAAAAACCGGCCCACCACATGTCTACCCTAAGAAACACTAAATCAAGCCCTACCACACTACCTGTGTTTTCTGGCCGCCCTAATCTACCTACCCTTAAACTAATGCCCTGTAGACCTAACCATCTTCAACCACACCTGCTACCAGTCAAAGATCATACTTGACCATCCACCCGTCCAGTACATGATACGGTACCAGACAAGCAGATGGTGCTAATCCCTTCCCTGACTGCCCCAGGAGTATGTGGTGCACAGGACGCTAACCAACAACCAGAAAATAATGTCCCTATCTACATGTGGTGCCCACTAAACTATATATTTTAACAGCATAAGTAGTCACATCAAATTACAAACAAATACGACATACTCACCTGTTTGATGAAATGGCTCAGCCCCCACGTTACACCATATGTAACGAACACCACCCAAACCATAATACCATGACACCCTGTGTAACACAAAAAAAAAAAAACCAAACAAATTTTTAGGGGTAAATATCCCGGACGAGCGCCCAACTGTTACGACCCTGGCTCATGGGCACGCAACCTATGTGCAAACCAACACCAAAACCCTGTGCTCTAACTCGAAGTGCTACTATTTCAAGGAACTATTAATATAAATGTAAACTAAAGTACTAAGGTAAACCCAACGGACAAGGACTGGAAGAACCTGACAGCTCTTCTTCTAAGCACAGACACTGCATGTGTGTTACTAGGTCTGCCTTTAAAGCTCCCAGCAGGTAACCAATCAGCACTAATTGGCTAATTGGCAGCCCTCACCTGCATGCCCTGTGACACAGGAGTACTCAGGCCTGCCTGCACAGTGACACAGAAGTGATCAGCTCCTGGTACATAACAGTGGGACAAAGTGGGACAGATAGATAATGTAAAAAATTGTATTAGCATAACTCGTCTTCACCGAATAGATAAAGGTTAAATCAAAATAAATACAAATTAAATAGAAAATTATATCTCTCCACATTAATTTTGGAACTGGCAGCCGGCTTGTTACCACCTAACATCTGTTTTAAATATTCAAACTTTATCACTTGACAGGATTGTCTTGTGTTCGATATTCCCTGTTAACACAGAACTAGGGAACACTAGGGAACAAAAATAATAATACAAATAAATTGTGTTTCTCTATTAGAATAACTATGGATGTAGCTTTTGTACGACCACACCATTTATTTTTTTGCAATATCTGAGTCTGGCCAAATGACAGGAGCTAGCTTGCTACCACAGTCGGCTGACCTGTATGAATGGGAGTGTTGTACAGTGTGATAGACGCTTGTTATCTCCGCTGCAGTGACCTTGTCCGTCTGGCTATAATTTTTTGGTTTAAGAAGAAACATATCCATAGATCTGGATGTTTCTTTTTGGTGAGCCACTTTCATGTGAGACTCACGTCCACTGTGGCGCTTCAAGTCGTATTCTCCTCCATGAGCAATTGAAAACGAACTATGACACAAAACACAGAAAGCTCCCCTGAGGATTGCGTGCAGTGGTGCAGTCGTGGTCACACGCGGTTACACGGCGTGTTACCAGATCACTGAGGCAGAAGTACGCGCGATCGCGCACGGATGTGTACTCGCGTGTACGCGCACACAAAAATGTGGTGTATCCATTCGTTGTGACTAAGTACCCGGCCACCGTTTTACATAACAAAAAGCGCAGGTAGACTAAGTGTCTGGGTGTTGGCTATCTGAATGCATCTCCCCCTTCATTCTGTGTGACACAGGCAGTGGAGGTGAATACTAATGTGGCTCGGAATTCGTGATGGGGGTCTACCTGCTTATGATATTGAATCAAGCGTCTGTGCTGCGCGCCAGCTTTCCACGCGCACATTCACACAAATAGAGAGCAAGAAGAGCTTGTATGATAGAAAGATTGCACTTGCGTATATGTGCTTGTGTGTGTGCGTGTGTGTATAAATCAGTTCTGTGCGCATGCACGTGGCGTGGCGTGTTACCAGTTCCCATATTACGACTGCACCACTGATTGCGTGACATCGGCCTCACCCAGGCATGTGTCATTTGCCAGTCTTGGTTGTAACTGCAGGTCCGTTTCTTTTTACTGCTTTCCATCTTGATTCATAGTTCGCTTGTAATGTTGTTGTGTTTTCTTTTTTGACAGCTAGCTAAACGCTGACAGTGCGCGACAATTTAGCGCGCTAAATTACTATAACCAATCAGATCTGCGATATGAGGTAGCATCACGACTCTCACGAGCAGAGCGCTAAATTACTACCTAACCAATCAGATCTGTGATATGAGGTAGCGTCACGAGCAGAGCAATATGTGTGGACAAGAGGCGGGTTGCTACGTTTACTGTAGGGAGGGGCTTTTAGACCAATGTTTTTTTTTTTGCTTCGAAAAGAGGGACATCCTCTCAATATGTGGGACGCGGGACATTCGGTCAAATGGTGGGACTGTACAACCAAAAGGGGGACACCTGGTCACCCTAGCGCACACACACACACACACAGGTGCCTGTATTTCCATTCCCATACGAGCTTACATGTAAACAAGCACACGTGTACAAACCGCTTTATATCTTTCATTCTCTCTCTCTCTCTCTCTCTCTCTCTCTCTCTCTCTCTCTCTCTCTCTCTCTCTCTCTCTCTCTCTCTCTCTCTCTCTCTCTCTCTCTCTCTCTCTCTCTCTCTCCCTCTCTTTTCTATGTAGCATCCTCACAAAATCTCGTGTGTTCAGGCTTCCTCCATAAATAAGCCGATGTTTATGATGGTTCCACTGTCCTTTTTTTTTTAAACGCTCTATAAACGACTGTGTGTAAATCACGGCTCGCTGACAAGCCCTGTCTCACAGATGGGTCCTTGACTACTATCGGATCATGTTTCCTCACCGGGGGGCCAATAAAACGTTAACACTCTTTAGCATTCTGAAAAGAGAGAGAGAGCAGATATTGTATAGGCTCTTCATGGCCGGTGTTCCAAGGAACCATATTGGAATGCGTCTTTGAGTTTTTATTTATTTATTTATTACATAAACGCAACATTTGTTGAACAATTGTGATCTGCATGTTCAGTATTTCAAAACGAGGTTGAAGCCCTCATCTAAAATGTGACCAGTATTCAAACATAGGTATTTAATGAGCTCATTCAATGCCGCCAGCAATCGTGTTGAAAGAATACATGTGTCACTTTTCTTTTCTTAAATCGTGAATGTCTCATTTTGGAAGGAGCTGGTATCTTGACGTGCTATTTTAGCTCAAGGACCCCCCCCCCCCCTATTTTTACTCCATCCGTGGTTTTTTAAATTATTATTATTATTCTTTTTTAATTACTTGTGGTGTGACTTTATATGGGATGATGACAGGGTGTGTAGCTCTTGTAGTCCCCCCCCCCCCCCCCCAGCAGAGGCCAATGTTGTTTTTGGGTCGAGGTCAAATGTTCAAAATATGCCAGGGGGGGGGGGGGGGGGGCTTTAGCCTTTGGCAAGATTCCACTCCTGTACTTAAACATTTTCCTCTGGGATATTGAAGACTTTTTCTTCCTATCCTATGTTGGGCCCAAACACAGAATACGCCATAGCCTCCTGAGCTAAAGCTCGGCAAGAAGTGGTTGAAGTCAATACCTTGGTCCGCAGCGACTCTGAGATCTTGGGCAATGGTCAGAGTTTATTCACAGTGTTTTCTACAGCGAGGTACTGTAAGCTGATCCAGGGTCAGAGTTCATTCACAGTGTTTTCTACAGCGAGGTACTGTAAGCTGATCCAGGGTCAGAGTTTATTCACAGTGTTTTCTACAGCGAGGTAGGAGGTACTGTAAGCTGATCCAGGGTCAGAGTTTATTCACAGTGTTTTCTACAGCGAGGTACTGTAAGCTGATCCAGGGTCAGCACTCTGCTCTGTACTATCTAAATTCCTCACTACCACCACAGCCTCAGTCCAGAATGTGTCCCCCTAATTGAAATTTATTGTTGGAAGGAACCCCCCCACCCTCCCCCATCAGATAGCATGTCACTGCGCCCCCAGCTCCCGGTTCTTAATTCAATTACACGACAAATAGGACCCATATGTTCCAATGCTATACGGAACATGTCTGCGATTATCTGGCCAAGCAAAGACCACTCAACAACCACCAATAAACATCCACCTCACTTCCTGACAGCCGGGATATAGAATACCCCCCCCCCCCCCCCCCACACGCATACATACACATCTGGGATCTGGGGTTTGTTAATTACATTTTCAACATATGGTAGCACTGTACTTAATATCATACTTCTATAAATTAGATGAATATGGAGGATTAGAGCAATATACATAATTTATCATAATGCATTGTAACTGTGGTTACTATCACACACGTGGTTCAACTATGTTATAAAACATATCCTGCACATTTTGTAATGATTGGACTAAAAAAGAAATGCAATTATAGTCTGATTTATGTTATGCCATGCCCATTTCTTTCATTTGTAGCGCACCCTAGTGGCCAAGTTGAAGTGGCCATTGTATGTGTCAGATGTGATAATATCCTGCAAGTTCTGTGATGATTGGCCCAACGGTTGTTCTTGAGCCATGCCATTTTGAAGTTCATTGGTCAATATCTTCAAAACACAATTAGATATCAATCCACATAAAATTTTGTAGCAATTGGACCTACGGTTTAGGAGGAGATGTCAAAAAAATCTAAAATGGGGGGAAATCCAATATGGCATACTTTATGGGTCCTTGAGGCAAACTTGTAGAGTGAGGATAGATGGATGTCTGTACCAGGTTTAGTGTAAATCTTATGGCGTAGGAGTTATGACGGAATGGTGAAAAATACAGAAAAAGCCCAAAAGGAAATATAATGATAGTGCCCCATCAGGCCGATTGGGGTAATATTCCGGGGGGCTGTCCCTGACGCGTCTATTCGAAGCCCAAACTATTTGCGCTTCCGCGTTCGAGTTTTGCGCTCTGATTGGCCACTGACCTACGCTATTACGCCCCCCTTATCTACGCCAGTTATCTACGCCACGAATAGACGCTACAGGGCAGCGTGGGGCTCTGAGAGTCACAGGGCAGGTAGTGGCAGGAAGCAGAGAGCCTTGCTACTACTAGCCGCGGAGCTAGTCTCTGTTTCACCTAACACTATTGCTCCGTGATCATAGCCATTCATCTCTAAAGCTAACCACTATTTGTAAAAGCCACAACCACGTTACCATATTTGTAATAATGTAAATCATTGTGTCGTTGTACATATTGTGTATATAACGTTAGTAGCTAAGTTAGCTAATGTAGCTTATCTTAGCTTGGTAGCCAGCATTCTCATTGTCGTGTCCATAAGTTCCCTGGCAGAATACTTGTGAGGACAAAGGTATACAAAGAGGAGAGAACCATTTTAAATTGGCCATTCATGCCGGCTAGCAAGCTACACGTCACGGCATGTTGATAAGCATGAACCGGTTGGGATTCGATGTTGATAAGCATGAACCGGTTGGGATTCGAATAGATGCAGCCCCACTCGGTGCATCAGTCACGAAACGGGCTACCACGATAGCTATGAGCTAACTAACGTTAACGGTATAAGCTCAAACACCTTATAACTTGTCGTGTCCATAAGTTCCCTGGCAGAATACTTGTGAGGACAAAGGTATACAAAGAGGAGAGAACCATTTTAAATCGGGCATTGTTAGGAGTTTCGAGAATGCTGGCTACCAAGCTAAGCTACGTTAGCTAACTTAGCTACTAACATTACACAATATGTACAACGACACAATGATTTACATTATTACAAATATGGTAACGTGGTTGTGGCTTTTACAAATAGTGGTTAGCTTTAGAGATGAATGGCTATGATCACGGAGCAATAGTGTTAGGTGAAACAGAGACTAGCTCCGCGGCTAGTAGTAGCAAGGCTCTCTGCTTCCTGCCACTACCTGCCCTGTGACTCTCAGAGCCCCATGCTGCCCTGTAGCGTCTATTCGTGGCGTAGATAACTGGCGTAGATAAAGGGGGCGTAATAGCGTAGGTCAGTGGCCAATCAGAGCGCAAAACTCGAACGCGGAAGCACGAATTGTTTGGGCTTCGGATAGACGCGTCCCTGACCTGCTGTGAGTCAACATTTCATCCACCGCAGCCTTTCAGTTGGCGGAATATGCTGAGCAGCTACACACACACTGACCAGAAAACAACAAAAACATTATTTGTAATACAAATACATAAAATACATACTTTAAAGCCTTCTTAACTCAATCAGCGCCAGAGGGCGCTGTGTAATGTGTGGTTAAACGGCCAGCGTTCTAAAGTATAGGAATACGTGGCGGTGTTTGCAGGGCTATAACTATATTATATATTATAGCTATGGATGCAATACTATTGCCCATTTGACATCGAGTATCTATCGTTCAATATGTGAAAAAGAAAAAAATTTCATCCATACATTCCCGTTTTATACCGTGGTGAATATAAGTATGGTTTTAGAGCGGTCTAGGGTAATTCATGGGAGGCTGGTAATAGCCCCCAACGTGTATTATACTAAATGCAATTGGCGTTCCGTCCCTACACACGCTACAATACAAAAATCAAATGCATATGATAGGTATTATATTATATGTTTCTACAATCACACATTTTGAAGTTCATTGATATGGTAAACTTTAAAACTCTGCAAGTTATGTACAATGCAAGAAATAATCAACTACCGGTAAATGTAAGAAGCACATTTCTGGATAAACAGGGGGGATACAACCTTAGAGGACCATTGAACTTCAAAAAACCTGTGATGAAAACCAACCTGAAAATAATGTGTATCTCCTCTTACGGAGCCACCCTGTGGAATGGGCTAGGATGAACTAAAATATTGTGAAAACCTAAATCAATTCCAATCTAGACAAAGAAAATCTATTTTTGATAGGTACAGAAGGGAAGAAGAGCTTTAATTGCATATTAATAAAATAAATACGTATGATACTGTATTGTATGTTATATCATATTACATTCTATAATCATATTATAATTAATTTGTATATTATATTGAACTATATTTGCAGTATATACTATTATATTATGGTACTATATTATATTGTATATATCATGTACTATATATCTCATATCACATTATATATGTGCTGTATACACTATTATGTACTATATACTATTATATATACTATTATATACTGCAGGTATACTATACTGTAATGTGTACAGTAATGTGTACTATATGTGTGTACTGTAATGTGTACTATATGTATGTACTATTTATGTATGCAAAAAATAAATAAAACGAAACGTAAGTCTTCAGGGGCAGGGGTGCTTCTCCCTAGCCCTTTTCGGACAATTGGACAATGCTGCAATAGCAGCTGGTAAAACGTTGGTGATTTATGGAATGACCGTTGTTATGTGTTCAAAGCCCGAAATAAAAAATGACTGAATTGAACTGAACTGAATAGGTATTATGTTCCATCATGAATGCATGAAAGGGTGGGGTAGTTTTTTGATGCTTTGATCGTCACCAACGGAATACGTTATGGACTAGCGTTACACACATACGCTCGGATCGCAATGAAGGCGTGCTTTGATCAACACAAGATTGATATCATATAGCCCTTACCTTGACTAGGATGTGCCCCAAAAAGAATATTCCAATTATCTGATCGCGAGTCCCAGTATTGGTGTCGATCGTGTCGCCAACATAATCCGCCATACATCATCCATCTGGAGCATTTGACGCTCCTCAAGCTGATCGGGACAACCGCTCCCCTTGCCCGACATGGAAAAGTTCGCCTGGACCAATATAATCGACGCACAGCCCAAGACACAGAGTTTCAAAGGGTGCGCCTGGTAGGATGTGGCCGGTATTGCACTTTTGGGATCTCAGACTCATTCCCTATGATAACACCAGGCTCCCTGGATGGATAATGAATGGAAATATCGAATAAAAGAAAAAACTGCCAAAACCCGACTATACTCGGGTCTGGCGCTGAATGTTCGGTGAGTTAACCCGACTATCATCGGGTCTGGCGCGGAATGAGTTAATGTAGTTGTTTGTTGTTTCATGTTTGTGTGGTGCACAGGGAGTGCAGAAACTCTGGGGACATATTCCAGGAAAGTCACACACACACACACACACACACACACACACACACACACACACACACACACACACACACACACACACACACACACACACACACATACACACACACACACACACGCACACACGTCACACACACACACACACATGTCACACACACACACACACACACACACAAATACCGGGCATCAATCTGTGACAAGGTTTTGTCTTTTGATACCGTTGCCCGCGGTTTTTTAAATAGCAAATTGATGTTCCGCGAACGAGCACAGTTCTCAGACGGCATCAATAAGGCTTTTGTGCGGGTTCGTCCTGGGACCCATCAGCTATGCCTCCGTAGCCAATCCTGAAGCAGCGTCAAATGCAGAATTTGCCTCGCATCCTTATTACTGGAATAGCAGGGCAGTGTAAAAAAACTAAAACAAAAAAACAGAAACGCTAAAAACTGGAACATGCAGCAGGCGGGGTCATTTAGGAGGAGTTTCTATGGCATGGTTGAACTCACTAACACACACACAGACACACATACAGTACAGTACGAATCCGAATATGAATTCGGGAAAGCACAGATAATGAGATGGACACAGATATTTCTATTACACAGATATTGTAATATATTTATCCGGGGGGAAAGGGTGTTATGTGTTCAGCGCTCCGCCTAGGCACCACCATAGATATCATCAAGCAAGATGGCCGCCGGTGAATTACGCAGGAGACTCCACCTTGAGCCATCTAGTGTTTATATATATATATATCTATGGGCACCATAGCAGTCAAAACTACCTGTAGAACTGCCCTGTTTCTTCGTTTGGACCCATGGAAATATTAGTATATGTAGCATTTTTGGAAAGTTGTGCATCGATTTGGAGTTTTCTCTCGTATCTCGACTGCTCCATGGCAGCAAGGTCTCCCCTACATTTTCAAAAGCCTAGAGAAAAGCTTGTCTTAGGCTTGTCTCAAATCGTCGGTTAACCATCTGTAGTGTGATAGTAAAGGGTTAACCTTCTGTAGTGTGGTAGTGAAAGGGTTTACCCTTTGTCGTGTGGCAGTGAAAGGGTTAACCGTCTGTATTCTCGCAGTGAAAGGGTTAACCATTTGGTAGTGTGGCAGTGAAAGGGTTAAATTAATCGTGTGCGTGGGCCTTTGGAGACTTAGGACCCATCTTGAGATGCACGGCGCGCACCCTGTCTCTCCCACGTTACTACTGCGCTAAGAGCAGCCTTCACTGATACCAATTCCAGGAATATGATTTATAGTTAGATGATTCAAAGGTTGTCACGAGTTGTCATGGGTATGACAAAAACAAATGCAGTTACTGGAAACATGCAGGAGATAGCGGTATCGGTAGCAGTATTATGCAAAACAGGCCATAGATTTCATATTTAGGCTATTTATAATTTTTATGTATAATAATAATAATAATAATAATAATAATAATAATAATAATAATAATAATAATAATAATAATAATAATAATAATAATAATAATAATAATAATAATAATAATAATAATAATAATAATAATAATAATAATAATAATAATAATAATAATAATAATAATAATAATAATAATAATAATAATAATAATAATAATAATAATAATAATAATAATAATAATAATAATAATAATAATAATAATAATAATAATAATAACTTTATTTGTATAGCACTTTTCATACAGAGGTTGCAGTTCAAAGTGCTTCACAACAGTAAAAAATACAGGCATAAGCAAGCATAAAAAAGATAGACAGGTAGCAAGGCATGGTAAATCACAGTGTTTCACTGTGAGGTTTTGCCCGCTGCTCACTAACTTTCTCTGTCTTCTTTAAGCCTACTGTTAGGAATTCCCTACTCACTCTCTCTAGCCCCCACCCTCTCGTTCTTTACTCTCGTTTACTCTCAGTGGCCACACCTGGACTACCTGTCATTATGTGTTTGATTGGTCTGGTGCCGAACTCACACTTTTAGTTCGATTATCAATTACCTCTCGCACCTGTGGTGGCAGGCTAATTAGTTCCCCTGTGGGCTTTAAATACCAGGGCGCTTCCCCTCGTTTCGGCGTGGGGTCGTGTTGTATACTTGCCGAGTCTTTTCGCTAACATCTAGACTCTTTCGGGAGATCCTCTGGTCTACCAATGCTGTAAGATGGATCTCTCCAGCCTTGAGAATTTTGCTCCAGCCTTCATCTGCTGTCGCCGTAGCCTGTGGAGGAGACATTGTACTGCGCTCTCTAATTCTCTACGGGAGGTATTCCAGTGTTCCACTCCAGACCAGCGCTCTGACGCGCATCTTCCAGACCTTCGAGCTTGGCACGCTCCTCCGTACCAGCGCACTGACGCGCATCTTCCAGACCTTCGAGCTTGGCACGCTCCTCCGTACCAGCGCACAGACGCGCATCTTCCAGACCTTCGAGCTTGGCACGCTCTCCAGACCTCAGCGCGCCGACGCGCATCTTCCAGACCTTCGTGCTTGGCACACTCCTCCTCGCAGACGCACCCCGAGGCGTCTCTCGGTTCCGACGCGCACACCAAGGTGTGGCGCGCACTCTGTTCCTCGGCTCCGACAGCGGCTACCCGGTGGACGACACCCACGCCACCGCCACTGTTCCGACGCGCACACCAAGGTGTGGCGCGCACCCTGTTCCTCGGCTCCGACAGCGGTTACCCGGTGGACGACATCCTCGCCACCGCCACTGTTCCAGCACCCTGTTCCTCGGCTCCGACAGTCGGCTACCCGGTGGACGACTCCCTCGTCACCGCCACTGTTCCAGCACTCTGTCCCTCGGCTCGGACAGCCAGCCACCCGGTGGCGATGCCCTCGCCCCGTTGCTGTCCCTGTACCTTTACGCATACGCTGGGTGAGTTTTGATTGTGATGTCACTCACTCAGCGTAGTGCCCTTGCCCCCGTTCCCGCTGCTGTCCCTGTACCTTTACGCATACGCCTGGGTGAGTTTTGATTGTGATGTCACTCACTCAGCGTAATGCCCCTTGCCCCCTTCCCGCTGCGTTTCCTGTACCATTACGCATACGCCTGGGTGAGTTTAGATTGTGATGTCACTCTCCCAGCGTATTGCCTCTGTTTTTGGTTCTCACTTAGAATAGTATTTTTGGACTTTACATCTCCCCCTGTGTGTTTGTCACACGAAGATATTATTACTTTGTTCACTTTGTTATTTGGACTGTTCTGCACCTGCTCTGTTTTTTCCCTTTTGTGCATTAACTATCTCCTCTGTCCTGCAGAGCGGCCCAGATGATTTCCACCAGTCCTCCCAGTTCCTCCCTGTTCCCCAGCCCGCCTCCGCGGGCCTCAGTCCCCTCTGTTCCCTAGTTCTCCCCTTTCTAGTTCCACCTAGTTCCTGTTCCCTAGTTCTCCCCTTTCTAGTTCCACCTAGTTCCTGTTCCCTAGTTCTCCCCTTTCTAGTTCCACCTAGTTCCTGGTCCCAAGTTCTCCCCTTCTAGTTCCACCTAGTTCCTGTTCCCTAGTTCTCCCCTTTCTAGTTCCACCTAGTTCCTGGTCCCAAGTTCTCCCCTTCTAGTTCCACCTAGTTCCTTGTCCCTAGTTCCCCTAGTCCCCGTTTCTCCTGTTCCCTAGCTCTCCTAGTCCCTAGTCCTCTCTCCCTAGTTCTCCTTGTCCCTGGTTTACCTAGTCTCTAGTTCCTCTGTCCCAAGGCGTTCCCTTAACCTTCCCTTAGGCGTTCCCTTACTTTCCCTTAGTGTTCCCTTTTCCTGCCCGCCTCTTAAAGGCACCTTTCCTTCCCCTCATATTATATTCCTGTATTTGTGATTCTCCCTTAAAGGGACAGTGCCCTTTTCCCTGTATTTCCCTGTTGTTCAATAAATATCTGTTTCTTGGCAAACCATCATACCTGTCTTGTGTTGTGCGATTGGGGTCGGTTACAAACCATAACAGTACGACCCCACCAAGTCTACGACCCCAGCCAGCACAGACTGTGTATGTTGAGTTTGCCTTTTTTTTTCTTGTTCCCTCTAGCTCCCCTGTTAGCCTGTTACTCCCCTGTTTAGCTTGTTAGTCTCCCCGGTTAGCTCCCCTGTTTGCTTCCCGTTTTGCCCTGTTTGACCCCCCTGTAGCTAGCCATGCCCTGGCAGCTAACCCAGTCCCTCAGCAGAGCCCCAGTCTGCTAGCTTGGCCCCGGCTGCTAGCACAGCCTCTATGTTAATGCAGCCTTGCAGCTGGCATAGGCCCTGTAGCTAGCCAGGCCCAAGCAGCTAACCCGGTCCCTCTGCATGGCCTCCACTTTTTTGTGTAGAATCTCACACAGCTAGGACTGTCCTTCCAGCTAGCTTGTGCTCTCATGCTGGTCCAGCCCTGTCTGCCAGCCTAGCTCCGGCAGCTAGCGCAGCCTCTATGTTGATGTAGCAGTACAGCTAGCATAGGCCCTGTAGCTATCAGTGCCCTGGCAGCTAACCTTCCCTCTGCTAGCCCTTTCCCGGTGCTTCTATGGTTACCCCTTAGCTACCCTGCTCGCCCCTCAGTTCTCTAAACCAGTTCTCTAGACCAGTTCTCTTGCCCAGTTCGCTAGACTAGTTCTCTAGACCCAGTTCCTCTAGACCCAGTTCTTCTAGACCCAGTTCCTCTAGACCAGTTCCTCTAGACCAGTTCCCCCAGTTGCCCCTCTGCTACCCTAGTTACCCCTCGGCGACCCTGTTTCTTTTGCTAGCCCCACTCTTGTGGTGGCTTCCCCTGCTGGCTTGGCCAGTACCTCTTGTTTTGCCCCCTGCCACTCTGTCTGTATTTGTTTTGGGTCGCCGGGTGGCTCCCGTTGGAGGGGGGGATACTGTGAGGTTTTGCCCGCTGCTCACTAACTTTCTCTGTCTTCTTTAAGCCTACTGTTAGGAATTCCCTACTCACTCTCTCTAGCCCCCACCCTCTCGTTCTTTACTCTCGTTTACTCTCAGTGGCCACACCTGGACTACCTGTCATTATGTGTTTGATTGGTCTGGTGCCGAACTCACACTTTTAGTTCGATTATCAATTACCTCTCGCACCTGTGGTGGCAGGCTAATTAGTTCCCCTGTGGGCTTTAAATACCAGGGCGCTTCCCCTCGTTTCGGCGTGGGGTCGTGTTGTATACTTGCCGAGTCTTTTCGCTAACATCTAGACTCTTTCGGGAGATCCTCTGGTCTACCAATGCTGTAAGATGGATCTCTCCAGCCTTGAGAATTTTGCTCCAGCCTTCATCTGCTGTCGCCGTAGCCTGTGGAGGAGACATTGTACTGCGCTCTCTAATTCTCTACGGGAGGTATTCCAGTGTTCCACTCCAGACCAGCGCTCTGACGCGCATCTTCCAGACCTTCGAGCTTGGCACGCTCCTCCGTACCAGCGCACTGACGCGCATCTTCCAGACCTTCGAGCTTGGCACGCTCCTCCGTACCAGCGCACAGACGCGCATCTTCCAGACCTTCGAGCTTGGCACGCTCTCCAGACCTCAGCGCGCCGACGCGCATCTTCCAGACCTTCGTGCTTGGCACACTCCTCCTCGCAGACGCACCCCGAGGCGTCTCTCGGTTCCGACGCGCACACCAAGGTGTGGCGCGCACTCTGTTCCTCGGCTCCGACAGCGGCTACCCGGTGGACGACACCCACGCCACCGCCACTGTTCCGACGCGCACACCAAGGTGTGGCGCGCACCCTGTTCCTCGGCTCCGACAGCGGTTACCCGGTGGACGACATCCTCGCCACCGCCACTGTTCCAGCACCCTGTTCCTCGGCTCCGACAGTCGGCTACCCGGTGGACGACTCCCTCGTCACCGCCACTGTTCCAGCACTCTGTCCCTCGGCTCGGACAGCCAGCCACCCGGTGGCGATGCCCTCGCCCCGTTGCTGTCCCTGTACCTTTACGCATACGCTGGGTGAGTTTTGATTGTGATGTCACTCACTCAGCGTAGTGCCCTTGCCCCCGTTCCCGCTGCTGTCCCTGTACCTTTACGCATACGCCTGGGTGAGTTTTGATTGTGATGTCACTCACTCAGCGTAATGCCCCTTGCCCCCTTCCCGCTGCGTTTCCTGTACCATTACGCATACGCCTGGGTGAGTTTAGATTGTGATGTCACTCTCCCAGCGTATTGCCTCTGTTTTTGGTTCTCACTTAGAATAGTATTTTTGGACTTTACATCTCCCCCTGTGTGTTTGTCACACGAAGATATTATTACTTTGTTCACTTTGTTATTTGGACTGTTCTGCACCTGCTCTGTTTTTTCCCTTTTGTGCATTAACTATCTCCTCTGTCCTGCAGAGCGGCCCAGATGATTTCCACCAGTCCTCCCAGTTCCTCCCTGTTCCCCAGCCCGCCTCCGCGGGCCTCAGTCCCCTCTGTTCCCTAGTTCTCCCCTTTCTAGTTCCACCTAGTTCCTGTTCCCTAGTTCTCCCCTTTCTAGTTCCACCTAGTTCCTGTTCCCTAGTTCTCCCCTTTCTAGTTCCACCTAGTTCCTGGTCCCAAGTTCTCCCCTTCTAGTTCCACCTAGTTCCTGTTCCCTAGTTCTCCCCTTTCTAGTTCCACCTAGTTCCTGGTCCCAAGTTCTCCCCTTCTAGTTCCACCTAGTTCCTTGTCCCTAGTTCCCCTAGTCCCCGTTTCTCCTGTTCCCTAGCTCTCCTAGTCCCTAGTCCTCTCTCCCTAGTTCTCCTTGTCCCTGGTTTACCTAGTCTCTAGTTCCTCTGTCCCAAGGCGTTCCCTTAACCTTCCCTTAGGCGTTCCCTTACTTTCCCTTAGTGTTCCCTTTTCCTGCCCGCCTCTTAAAGGCACCTTTCCTTCCCCTCATATTATATTCCTGTATTTGTGATTCTCCCTTAAAGGGACAGTGCCCTTTTCCCTGTATTTCCCTGTTGTTCAATAAATATCTGTTTCTTGGCAAACCATCATACCTGTCTTGTGTTGTGCGATTGGGGTCGGTTACAAACCATAACATTCACATTAGGATCTAGCATCCCAATAGGCTCTCTGTTTACAGTTTCATTCAGTAATACAAATAATAAAAATAGTTTAAAATGATTCAGTTTAAAAATAGTCTAAAAATTATAAAATAGAACGGACATACAACAGGGTATTTAACATACAACAGAGCAGTGCATCAGTAAGAATTAAAAAGTGTGATAAAATAGTTCTCTTAAATTACAGTGCATACAGTAGGAGGTAGTGAGAAAAAATTAGCATAGAACCGACACATGAATTTGATAGGCAGTGTATAAAAGTAGGCAGGGTAAGAATAGTGCAGGTAAGTACAATTTGTGTCAGGATAGCCCTGATGTTTCATTGAAATGCCTGAGCAAAGAGATAGGTTTTAAGCTGTCTTTTGAAGATGTCTAGCGAGTTGGCTTCCCTAATGTTTTGGGGTAGTTTGTTCCACAGTTTTGGGGCATAGTTGATAAAGGCTGCATTAGGGCTGGGCGATAAAACGATAACGATAATCATCGCGATAAATTATTTCCTCGAAATAAACATGAAATGTGGTCGCAAAGTTTCGATATATCGATTTCCAAGCTTGGACCAAACAGTGTTCCATTCTATGCATATGATCCAGTGGTGGTAGGTTGCCCCCTGGTGGAATATAATAATCTATGCACTGGGCCGTGTGTGTACTGCGTAGGAGAAGGTGCGCGGACTGATGACCGTGATGACGACATCAACTCGAGACAAGACATTCAGTTTTGGTGTTTTGAAATCACGCGGCATAATCACAAGAGAAAACATTCATTCAGACTGTGTTGGAATAGTTGTATATAACAAAATGGATTTATATGGATTATGGACTTGGACACATTCATGGAGAATTCAAGCCGGGACCACGACGCTTCTCAAAGGGTTGACTTGGCTCAACACGCGAGTCGCAACGGCTCTCCAATTCGTCTCGTAGTGACCGGCGCAGCAAACAAAGTGAGTCTATTAATAGCCCGTCCGTCGGCGCCGGCATAAGAAGTTAATTACTGACAGAAATGTATATCGACGATAATTATCGATATCGAGTTATATGAAAATAATTGTATCATTTTATCGCGATAATGTTTTTGGCCATATCGCCCAGCCCTAGGCTGCATTACCGATCCTCTTTTGACTGTTTCTGGGAGCCTCTAGTAGTCCAGCAGTTGATGATCGCAGTGTTGGCGATGTAGCTAGGTCCCTGTCCATTTAGAGCTTTGTATGTAAGGAGAAGGACCTTAAAGTAAATTCTACTGTAAATGTTACAGGAAGCCAGTGTAAAGCAGCTAAGACTGGACTAATGTGCTCTCTCCTTTTGGTTCTAGGTAGCAGTCGGGCTGCAGAGTTTTGGATTAGCTGAAGCCTCTCTGTGGTTTTCTTAGGGAGACCTGTGAAAAGTGCATTACAGTAGTCTAACCGGCTAGATATGAATGCATGAATTAGCTTCTCAGCATCGTTCTGATTAATAAATGGTCGTACTTTTGCTATATTTTTTAGATGGAAGAACGATGTTTTCGTCACTTTGCTAATATGAGAATTGAAGTTCAGTTCTGAATCTATGATAACCCCGAGACTAGTGACCTCAGATTTGATCCAAGGGGTTAGTCCTCCCAGGTTCTTTATTAACGTTTCTTTTTTAGTTTTGGGGCCGATAAATAGAATTTCAGTTTTGTTCTCGTTTAGTTTCAGGAAGTTCTTACTCATCCATTTATTTATTGCCAGTAAGCAGTCTGTAATGGAGCTAATCTCTGTATCATTTGGTTCAGCAGATATGTACAGTTGTGTATCTGTGAGGATTCGCCTGTTCCCTGAGCTTTTCCCTGTCTACTCTCTTCACCAGCCCCCACCCTTGTGAGAACTTTTGCCTGCCTCCTACTCTTCACCAGCCCCCACCCTTGGACATTCTGTTCCTCTACCCTCACGCACCTGTTGGGAGTTTGCAATCTGCTGGAGAGTACTTAGGTTGCAGACTCCCCTCCAGTCCTTGTCGGGTCGTTCTGTGTTCTGGACTCTGTGTTCGTTCTGTATCTATGTTCACTCTGTGTTCATGGAGTTCTGTATGGTTACCATCCTGTACGTTACCATCTCCTGCCGCGTCTCCGGCGTGAGACGACGTGCCAGCCATCACCACCTGTCGCCGTTTGCCTGGAGTGGGACACCGTCTTCGCTCTCTAATTCTCTACGGGAGGTTTTCCAGTGTTCCCACTCCAGACGTCAAGCCGGCGCGCATCGCTCCCTATTTCCACGGGAGGATGCGTCTCTTCGCCCCGGTCCCCTGGGACCCCTGTGTTCTGCGCTGCCCGTCTGCAGCATCCGAGGAGGATCTCCGTGCCAAGCCTGGAGTGGTGTTCCCACTCCAGACGTCAAGACGGCGCGCATCGCTCCTCATACAAGTTCCTTGGGGTACACCTGAACAATAAACTGGACTGGTCGGACAACACAGAGGCCCTCTACAGGAAGGGACAGAGCAGGCTGTTCTTCCTGAGGAGACTCAGGTCCTTCAATGTGTGCAACAAACTGCTGCAGTCTTTTTACCAGTCTGTTGTGGCCAGCATCCTCTTCTATGCTGTGGCATGCTGGGGAGGCTACATCAACTCAAGGGACACCAACAAGCTCAACAAGCTGGTGAGGAAGGCTAGCTCCGTGGTGGGAGTCGAGCTACCTAGACTTGAGGTGATGGTAGAGAGGGGGATGATAAGGAAGCTGGATGCCATCATGGAGAACCCCTACCACCCCCTCTACGACGAGCTAGTCAAGATGAGAAGCTCGTTCAGCCACAGACTCATCCCCCCCCGACACTCAACTAACCGCCTCGGACAGTCCTTCATACCAGCGGCCATCAGGCTCCACAACAGTGGGCAGCGACTAGCAGCCTCCAGGCCCCACAACAGGGGGCAGCGACAGCGACTGCTACCAGACATTGACCTGGGACTTATAGGAACCCAAGGGGGACAAAGTAGACTACCCTGGTACTTTGATTAATGTATACTCAGTAGATAGTAAATTATTATAACACTACCTCTTGCATACTGCACCTCATGTGACACTGTGAATAATGTGAATATTCCTCAGCTAGTCAGATAGTAAATTATATTGACCATATTGATCAAATTGTTTACACTGCCTGTGTTGTCTTTTACTACCTGTATACTGTGTTGTTTTACTACCTGTACCCCTCCCCCCCTCCCCCCCATGCTGCTATGATGCCTGAATTTCCCCAAGGGGATCAATAAAGGAATATCTTATCTTATCTTATCTTATTTCCACGGGAGGATGGCGTCTCTTCGCCCCGGTCCCCTGGGACCCCTTTGTTCTGCGCTGCCCGTCTGCAGCATCCGAGGAGGATCTCCGTGCCAGGCCCCCGCCGTCGGGCCCCTGTCCCCGTGCCAGGCCTCCGCCGTCGGAACCCTGTCCTCATCCCTGTAAGCAGCTCTGGCCCTCGCCCTGTCCAAGGCCTTAACCCTGTTCTCTGTCCCTGTCTCCAGCCCGCCTCTCCGGGCCTCTGTCCCTGTCCCCCTCTCCAGTGCCCCTGTTCCTGGCCCTGACACTTAGCCCTGGTCCTTAGCCTTAGTCCCTTAGCCTGTTCGCCTCTTAAAGGCACAGTGCCGCATTTTCCATATTTCCTTGACTCTAGTGTTTTTGTGTTTTCCCTTAAAGGGACTGTGCCGCTTTTTGTTCTATAATAAATATTTGCCCTGTTTTGGCTTACTCTCATACCTGTCTTGTGTTGTGCGATTGGGGTCGGTTACAAACCATAACAGTATCATCCGCATAGCTATGGAAATCTACATTATGTTCTCTGATGATATCACCCAGCGGTTACATGTAAAGGGAGAAGAGTAAAGGACCTAAGCAACTCCCTTGTGCAACTCCATAGTTGTTGTCGTATATATCAGACATGTGATTTCCTAGTTTAACATAGAATTTCCTCCCTCTGATGTATGTTTTAAACCAGCCTAGCACATGTTCTGAGAAACTGACAAGGTTTTCAAGACGATCGATTAGAATATCGTGATCGATTGTATCAAATGCTGCACTGAGATCTAGCAGGATAAGGATGGAGATCTTATTCTCGTCAGAGTTTAGCCTGAGGTCACTGATTATTTTGGTGAGGGCAGTTTCAGTGCTATGATATTTTCTGAATCCCGACTGAAATTCTTCTAAGATGTTGTTTTCTTCAAGAAAGGAATTTATTTGAACCGAAACTATCTTTTCAAGTACTTTGCTAATGAATGGTAGGTTGGATATTGGACGATAATTTGTCATTACATTACTATCCAAGTTAGTTTTTTTTAGTAATGGCTTTACAACTGCTGTTTTAAAGGCATCTGGGAAAATACCAGTTCTAAGGGAAGTGTTTATGATATCTAGCACAGGCCTTGAAACACTATTAAACACCCGTTTGAAGAAAGCTGTAGGTATAGGGTCAATGTCTGAGGTGGAGGAGTTACATTCTGAGACAGTTTTGCAGAGTACATCTAATGTGATGCATGTGAATCTTCTCATGGTTACATTGCGCCGTTTTCTGCAATCAGCTTTATTTCCATCATGAGTAATGCTGGCCCTGATCAAGGTTATTTTGTTGTTAAAGAATAGTGCAAGTTCTTCACACTTAACCGTTGATGACTGAGGAGGTGTAGGGGCAGTGATGAGTAGTAGATTAATAGTGGAAAAAAGGATTCTGGAGTTTCCAGCGTTTTCTGTAATGATTTTAGAGAAGTAGGCTTTCCTTGCTAAGCGGATGGTTTTATTAAAGCATATTTGTATATATCACAGTATATGGTGTTTTTTGTTTTTCTCCATTTTTGCTCCGCTGCACGACATTTCCTTTTTTCTTTGTTGACCGCATTATAGTTCAACCAGGGCGAGGCTCTGGTTTTCTTCTTGTTCGTTTTTAGTGGGGCGACAGAATTTAATACAGATGACAGTGCATCATTGAGATTTTCTACCATTTCATTTAGAGAGCTGTCATGATTGTGTGGTTCATGTAGTCTGATAAGATTAATGAACTTTGATTCAGCCTTGTCGTTTAGGAGCCTCTTTTGAACTATGATTTCTTTTTTTGTTTTAGTAAGGGTTATTTGAGTATCAAAAAATATACAGTGATGGTCGGAGAGAGGTAATTCAGTTATTGAGAAATTGTTTATGCTTAGCCCAGTTGTTGTTATAACTAAGTCTAATGTATTTCCAAGCTTGTGAGTTGCATTTGTTATATGCTGTGTTTGTTATATGTATGAGGAATTCATTAGATAATAGACACAATCTTGAGTATGGGCCAATTTGAGTTTGTGGGGGACGTGAGCATCTTTTATGCAACAATTCCTCCACGTCCAACAGTGTTATGCAACAATTCCTCCACGTTTTGTAATGATTGGACTGTAGACAATGTTTGATTTATAGTTTGATTTGTGTTATGCCACGCCCATGTTTTGCATTTGTAGTGCCTCCCCTAGTGGTCAAATAGAATGAAAGGGTATATTTCAGGTAGTTATGTGGTCATATCCTGCAAGTTTTGTGATGATTGGTCTAAGGCAGGGGTCGGCAACCTGCGGCTCCAGAGCCCGAGCCGCATGCAGCTCTTTAGCCAATCAGCTGCGGCTCCCTGGCCCAAAAAAATTATAGTAAAAAAAATGTACAATTTTTTTTTCACTTTTTAATTTTAATTTTATTTTGGAGATCGATGTCATACTGTGACACTGAAATGAAAAAATATTTCATCAACTAAAATATTTAGTCAACAAAAATATTTCATCAACTAAAATATACAGTACGTCACACCCCGCGCCTCTCCCTGCCATCTGCAAGTGGCTAATCTTGAGTTTTCGACCCCCCAGTAAGCTAACCATGGATAAATCCAAAAAAAGGAAAGTCTGAGGAAAATAGAGGGTTTAATTCAGCGTGGACAGATTAATTTGCTTTCACGACTAACGATGCAGGCTTACCTGTATGCCTGATATGTGGTGCGAAATTTGCGAACAAAGAAAGATTTACTTTTTATTTTATAGATTTTCCACAAATAAGGGAAGGGCTCAAATAGAGCTGCATAGTTCAGGGTTTTATTTCAAAGTAGGTCTACAGATGCAAGTGTTTTTTTCTCCTTTTCTGTGTTTTATTTCAAAGTAGGTCTACACATGGTAGTCTTTTTTCAAAGTGGACTACTTTTTATTTTATAAATGTTCCACAAATAAGGGAAGGACTCAAATATACCTGAATAGTTCAAGGTTTTATTTCAAAGTCGGTCTACAGACACCAGTGTTTTGTCACCTCTTCTGTGTTTTATTTAAGGTCTACACAGCCAGTATTTTTTCTCCTCTTCATAAGAGTTTGAGGTTTTCCTTTGTTATAACAGGTAAAAACAGCAATAAAAAGTCAAAAATTTTCTTTTTGTTGCTTTATAATCCCATTAATGCAACAAACTGTGTGCTATAAGTATAAAGTATAATAAATCGCAAATTACTTTGGGTATGCAATTGTCAGGCGTTTTATGCTAAATGTGGGGTATGCTTGGGGATATATAAAACGTTATACACTGTGTTATCTTCATTTTAAGGGTAAATAGGTTGTGCGGCTCCCTGAGCATTTTATTTTGTGGGAGGGGGGAAAGTGACTCTTTTGATAGTAAAGTTTGCTGACCCCTGGTCTAAGGGTTGTGGACTTGCATCTATTTATGTGCTGAGCCACGCCTTTTTTTATTTGTATGTCAGCTCTTTGACTGCCAGAGTGGAGTGGACTCAACCTTGATGACTTGGACTCGGACTCGGCTAGGGTAATGGGGACTCGACTCAGACTTGGACTCGGACTCGAACACTGGGGATTCGAGACTCGACTCGGACTCGAGATTTAATGACTCGACTGCAACACTGCCTGGAGTAGTATATAGCATTTTCCTTTCATGTTTTAAATGTGCATTGATTTAATTCTTCCTGCTCTACCCATTGTCCTTTGCTTTTGATTTGCTTTTCATTGCGATAACTATAACGTTGTTTTTTTCTAACAAATCCCATGAGAAACATTCTTGATTTGTTTAGTGTTTGTTTTGGAAGGCGGGCCTGTACTTAGCTTTCAAAGGAAAGCAGAACAGTCGGTTGCTCAATTCCACAGTTGCCCAGTTCCACATAATGGGAAGGCTGAAAGAACTAGACGGTTTCACTGTTCTGTTGCTAGGGAACAGCTTCGACCCATGGTTATTATTATGATATTAGCAAACACTGAAACAGGAAGTAAACTTGTGGGTGCTTTTATAATGTGTATGTTGTCGAGTTGAAACCGTCAGCACACAGTTGGTCTGTGGTTTGCTAAGGCTTGAGGTGAGACCAAAGGTCTTTTGTTTATTCTTATTGCTAGATACCTTTTAATTGCTCACTTTGAGGATGACTGGATGTGCTGTGACCATTAGGTCAAAGTTAAATGGATAGTTGACCGTTGGAATGTTTACCATGAGAATATTTACAAACCATCGTCCTCTTTGAGTTCAGTGTGAATGAACAATTGCCTCATCTTGAAGAAGAAGAAGAAGAAGAAGAAGAAGAAGAAGAAGAAGAAGAAGAAGAAGAAGAAGAAGAAGAAGAAGAAGAAGAAGAAGAAGAAGAAGAAGAAGAAGAAGAAGAAGAAGAAGAAGAAGAAGAAGAAGAAGAAGAAGAAGTCTTTATTTGCCATGCAGCAACACACACATATGTAACATGGGCAATACACAGGAACACACACACATGTATTGGGTCGCCGATGAAATGCCTCTCTGCGCTTTACCCATCCCGCCGTCCGGGAGGTCAGCCGGGAGCAGACATGGGCTGCGGCGTCCAAGTGCTCCTCTCCGTCTTCGTCAGGGATGCAACAGTGTTATACGATCTGTTGGGAATTGATACGATTTTATCGATACGTTTCCATTATCGATTCTGCTTATCGATCCGATTCTTTATCGATTCTCTTATCTGTTCCTATGTATGGGAATCGAGAATCGGAATAGATTGGGAACCGGTTCCTAATTGTCCGATTCCTGGAATCGCATGCCTCCGTGACTATCGATTCCTCTTATCGATGCCATGTTTTTATACTTTACTTTGCAGCCATAGCAGACTATTTGATTCCTTGACTAGGAAAACCTAAAGCGCTCGATATTGCGACCATTTTGTGTGTGCAGTGAAAACTAAAAGTGCTTTGCATTCTAGTCATTCATTTACATGGTAAAGTAACGTTAGCCGCTAGCTAGCTAAATAGCCATGCTCATTGCAGAGAGAGACAGAGAGAGAACACTGAGCTGGCCTTTATTTATACAGGTAGGTTATTGCTAACAAATTCTCTTTTGCAATAACGACTTGTTGAATGCAACTACAGTTCAATAGATTAAATTAGTTCTCAAATACATTATTTTATTTAAGTGTATAGTTAATTAATTTTTTACAGTTTTTGTATTTTTCTGACATGGGGGCTCAACAATAAATGATAAATGACAATCAGAAATGTCAAGTTGCATGTTGTTATTCTAACCAACTTAGTTCTGTTGCATTTCCAATTTATTTATTAAAATTATAAATGTATCAGGAATCGACAAGGGAATCGATAAAGAATCGGATCGATAAGCAGAATCGATAATGGAATCGTATCGATAAAATCGTATCAATTCCCATCCCTATCGATTCCTGATACATTTATAATTTAAATAAATGTGTGTGTGTGTGTGTGTGTGTGTGTGTGTGTGTGTGTGTGTGTGTGTGTGTGTGTGTGTGTGTGTGTGTGTGTGTGTGTGTGTGTGTGTGTGTGTGTGTGTGTGTGTGTGTGTGTGTGTGTGTGTGTGTGTGTGTGTGTGTGTGAGAGAGGTGTTTTTGCATATCATCGCTCTGTTGGAGGCTGTTGCTGTATTAATTAAATTTCCCCAGTGGTGGGGGCTGTTGGTTGGCTGGCTGTGGAACTCCTGTGGACCAGGAGACACTACAGAGGCAGATGAAACAGATGAGATGAGAGAGAGAGAGAGAGAGAGAGAGAGAGAGAGAGAGAGAGAGAGAGAGAGAGAGAGAGAGAGAGAGAGAGAGAGAGAGAGAGAGAGAGAGAGAGAGAGAGAGAGAGAGAGAGAGAGAGAGAGAGAGAGAGAGAGAGAGAGATGCTGGGTGAGAAACAGAGAGAGAGATGTGCTGGGTGAGAAACAGAGAGAGATGTGCTGAGTGAGAAACAGAGAGAGAGGAGAGAGAGATAGAGAGAGAGAGAGAGAGAGAGAGAGAGAGAGAGAGAGAGAGAGAGAGAGAGAGAGAGAGAGAGAGAGAGAGAGAGAGAGAGAGGGGGGGGGGAAGGAGAGAGAGAGAGGAGAAGGAGAGAGAGAGAGAGAGAGAGAGAGAGAGAGAGAGAGAGAGAGAGAGAGAGAGAGAGAGAGAGAGGAGAAGGAGAGAGAGGAGAAGGAGAGAGAGAGAGAGAGAGAGAGAGAGGGAGGGAGAGAGAGAGAGAGGGAGGGAGAGAGAGAGGAAAGGAGAGAGAGGGAGAGAGGAGAAGGAGATAGAGGAGAAGGAGATAGAGAGAGAGCTGGAGGGAGAGCGAGAGAGAGAGAGGGAAGGAGAGTGAGAGGGAGAGGAGAAGGAGAGAGAGAGGAGAAAGAGAGACAGAGAGAGCTGGAGGGGTGTGTGAATAGCACGGCCAGATGTCTCTCCTCTCCTTTTCTCTTCTCTTCTCTTCTCTTCTCTTCACTTCTCTTCTCTTCTCTTCTCTTCTCTTCTCTTCTCTTCTCTTCTCTTCTCTTCTCTTCTCTTCTCATCTCTTCTCTTCTCTTATCTTCTCTTCTCTCCTTTCCTTTCCTCTCCTTTCCTCTTCTCTTCTCTTCTCTTCTCTTCTCTTCTCTTCTCTTCTCTTCTCTCCTTTCCTCTCCTTTCCTTTCCTTTCCTCTCCTCTCCTCTCCTCTCCTCTTCTCTTCTCTTCTCTTCTCTTCCCTCAGTTGTTTCTATCACTTTTTCTTTTCATCACCTCACATCCTCCTCCTCCTCACACTCCTCTCTTCCTCATCGCACTCCCCCCTCGTTTTGAACTCTCTTGTGCACTTTTGGTCCGTGCACTCCCCGCCCCTCGCTCTCCATGCTGTATGCCCTCTCTGTCAGTGGCATTTGACTAAACAGCCGTGAACTTTAACCTGAGCACACATACAGTTGGAGCAGATTCGTTTATTTACGAGTTATAGAGGAGGGATGCGTAGCGTCTACTGTCTATTGTTTGATGTACATAGTACTAAATGTATAAAAGGAGTGATACTGTCTACAGTCTATTCATAGCACAAAGAGGAGGGATGCGTATCGTCTACTGTCTATTGTCTCTATGTGCTGTGCTGTGTGTGTGTGTGTGTGTGTGTGTGTGTGTGTGTGTGTGTGTGTGTGTGTGTGTGTGTGTGTGTGTGTGTGTGTGTGTGTGTGTGTGTGGTCCTGTTGTCATTGTGCATCTGCTGTACTGTGGTCCACCGCTGTCACCAAGACAAATCCCTGTACGGTACTTCCAGAGTATTCAGTGGATTTACTGTGATTTGATTTTTCCGAGAGCGAGGGGGATATCATGCCGCAGCAGGTCACGGCTGGGACTCGAACCCGCAAGCTCCACATTGCATTCACCAGAGTGCATTATATTCATCGTGTGAGCCCGTTGCATTTAATGGAAGATATTACATTCATCGAAGCCAAAAGAACAGACCTGACACACTGAACATAAGCTTTGTCTAACCAGCTTAGATAGTCCATCAGATGACTCCTTAATGAACCACAGATTGGTCTGTGAATCATAACTACTGTCAGCTATGCGAGTGTACCAGCCATTGTTTAGACAGACTCCTCTAAACAGTTGAGGTCGAGTCACTCTGCTTACCATTATGCAACACAACATGTGCTCTCAAACAAACACATGCACGCACACACACACACACACACACACACACACACATGCATGTAACCCGCACACACACACACACACACACACACACACACACACACACACACACACACACACAGACACACACACACAAAGAGGGACAGAAACTAAATGAAAACACATGCGAGATTAGAGCCTTAACGAGCAGAATAACGAGGAGAGAGTTTTAGGAGGAATAAGGGGGGGGGGGGGGGCAGCGTCAGGAGGGGGTCAGTCACAAACAGCTGCAATGCCAGGATTTATTGAACATTCATAAATCTGATTACTGCCTGATACTGATATATTCCAGATGTCTTCAAAGCTGAGAGCTACTTCACCCCATCATTGATGTACAATAGCATCTATGATATCTATGATAGAGGGCATGTGGTCATCGCCCTGTATGGTTAATTTTGTTTTGAGGACAACATTCACAACGGTCTGTTGTTGTACCTGCCTGATACTGCTTCCTACATTGGCAGCAAACAAGACATACACATTTAATTGTCTTATTTAAAACATTATCACTGGAATTCCATGTGTAAAACATTACTTAAGAGATGTATCTAATGAGTATTATAAGTATATAATAATTAATAGTTATAATAACAATAATTATAATTTGTATTAGTATAGTAAGTATAAGTGTGATTTTTAACACCTACATAAAGTCGAGTTCCCTAACGTGAAAAAAAGTTAAGGATAAATATCTCAATGTTGTACTTAAGTAAGTGAAAATACTTAATTACTTTCCGGCACTGATCCCATGCTTCAGCTGACCTCAGCGGCTATAAAAAGCAGTACGTCTGCTGAGCATAAAAAAAAAAATCACGAGGCACCGCTCTAAATCAATGAATTCACCCAATATACTATAAACAGCCATGACTTCACCACCGGGCCGTGGCATCATCGTGTGATCCTGTCTCTGAGCTACGACCTGGCCTCGCGGTGAACTCCCCAGCCACTAAAAACAATTCCACGTTCGCTGGGAGAGGATCAGGGACACTGCACCAGTGGGTCAGTCCGGGTCACGACACGGCCTCCTGACCTTCACCAAGGAGGACCCTTTTTAGCACAGGGGTACACAGCAAAACCCTTCTTCTTCGTTGGATCCAAGATGGCTGTCCACCAGTAGTATTGCGGTCCCGCTCGGCGGACAATATAAGTGTGTCTTTCTTTTCCACTGGCAGAGGAATGTGTTGTATAATCTGTCTGACTAGCATCGCCCCAGTCTGTCTGAGGCCGTTCCATAGAGGTACATTGTTGCAGTGAAGAGAGCATACACTGGCCTTCCATAGAGACACATTGTTTTAGTGACTGAGGAGAGGATACACTGGCCTTCCATAGAGACACATTGTTTTAGTGACTGAGGAGAGGATACACTGGCCTTCCATAGAGACACATTGTTTTAGTGACTGAGGAGAGGATACACTGGCCTTCCATAGAGACACATTGTTTTAGTGACTGAGGAGAGGATACACTCGCCTTCCATAGAGACACATTGTTTTAGTGACTGAGGAGAGGATACACTGGCCTTCCATAGAGACACATTGTTTTAGTGACTGAGGAGAGGATACACTGGCCTTCCATAGAGACACATTGTTTTAGTGACTGAGGAGAGGATACACTGGCCTTCCATAGAGACACATTTTTTTAGTGACTGAGGAGAGGATACACTGGCCTTCCATAGAGACACATTGTTTTAGTGACTGAAGAGAGGATACACTGGCCTTCCATAGAGACAACATTTTTTTAGTGATGAGAGGATACACTGGCCTTCCATAGAGACACATTGTTTTAGTGAGGAGAGGATACACTGGCCTTCCATAGAGACACATTGTTTTAGTGATGAGAGGATACACTGGCCTTCCATAGAGACACATTGTTTTAGTGAGGAGAGGATACACTGGCCTTCCATAGAGACACATTGTTTTAGTGAGGAGAGGATACACTGGCCTTCCATAGAGACACATTGTTGCACTGAAGAGAGGATACACTGGCCTTCCATAGAGACACATTGTTTTAGTGATGAGAGGATACACTGGCCTTCCATAGAGACACATTGTTTTAGTGAGGAGAGGATACACTGGCCTTCCATAGAGACACATTGTTGCAGTGATGAGAGGATACACTGGCCTTCCATAGAGATACATTGTTTTAGCGAGGAGAGGATACACTGGCCTTCCATAGAGATACATTGTTTTAGTGAGGAGAGGATACACTGGCCTTCCATAGAGATACATTGTTTTAGTGAAGAGAGGATACACTGGCCTTCCATAGAGATACATTGTTTTAGTGAGGAGAGGATATACTGGCCTTCCATAGAGACACATTGTTTTAGTGAGGAGAGGATACACTGGCCTTCCATAGAGACACATTGTTTTAGTGAAGAGAGGATACACTGGCCTTCCATAGAGATACATTGTTTTAGTGAGGAGAGGATATAGTGGCCTTCCATAGAGATACATTGTTTTAGTGAGGAGAGGATACACTGGCCTTCCATAGAGATACATTGTTTTAGTGACTGAGGAGAGGATATACTGGCCTTCCATAGAGACACATTGTTTTAGTGAGGAGAGGATACACTGGCCTTCCATAGAGATACATTGTTTTAGTGAGGAGAGGATACATTGGCCTTCCATAGAGATACATTGTTTTAGTGAGGAGAGGATACATTGGCATTCCATAGAGATACATTGTTTTAGTGAGGAGAGGATACATTGGCCTTCCATAGAGATACATTGTTTTAGTGAGGAGAGGATACACTGGCCTTCCATAGAGACACATGTCACCCCCACTGGAACTCTCTCTCTGTCGGGACATGATGCCGTCACCTCCACTGGAACTCTCTCTCTGTCGGGACATGATGCTGTCACCCCCACTGGAACTCTCTCTGTCAGGACACCATGCCACTGGAACTCTCTCTCTGTCGGGACATGATGCCGTCACCCCCACTGGAACTCTCTCTCTGTCGGGACATGATGATGTCACCCCCACTGGAACTCTCTCTCTGTCGGGACATGATGCCGTCACCCCCACTGGAACTCTCTCTCTGTCGGGACATGATGCCGTCACCTCCACTGGAACTATCTCTCTGTCGGGACATGATGCTGTCACCCCCACTGGAACTCTCTCTGTCAGGACACCATGCCACTGGAACTCTCTGTCGGGACATGATGCTGTCACCCCCACTGGAACTCTCTCTCTGTCGGGACATGATGCTGTCACCCCCACTGGAACTCTCTCTCTGTTGGGACATGATGCTGTCACCCCCACTGGAACTCTCTCTCTGTCGGGACATGATGCCGTCACCCCCACTGGAACTCTCTCTCTGTCGGGACACGATACCACTGGAACTCTCTCTCTGTCGGGACATGATGCCACTGGAACTCTCTCTCTGTCGGGACATGATGCCGTCACCCCCACTGGAACTCTCTCTGTCGGGACATGATGCCGTCACCCCCACTGGAACTCTCTCTGTCAGGACACCATGTCACTGGAACTCTCTATCTGTCGGGACATGATGCCGTCACCCCCACTGGAACTCTCTCTGTCGGGACACCATGTCACTGGAACTCTCTATCTGTCGGGACATGATGCTGTCACCCCCACTGGAACTCTCTCTCTGTCGGGACATGATGCTGTCACCCCCACTGGAACTCTCTCTCTGTCGGGACATGATGCCGTCACCCCCACTGGAACTCTCTCTCTGTCGAGACATGATGTCGTCACCCCCACTGGAACTCTCTCTCTGTCGGGACATGATGCCGTCACCCCCACTGGAACTCTCTCTCTGTCGGGACATGATGCCGTCACCCCCACTGGAACTCTCTCTCTGTCGAGACATGATTCTGTCACCCCCACTGGAACTCTCTCTCTGTCGGGACATGATGCTGTCACCCCCACTGGAACTCTCTCTCTGTCGGGACATGATGCCATCACCCCCACTGGAACTCTCTCTGTCGGGACATGATGCCGTCACCCCCACTGGAACTCTCTCTCTGTCGGGACATGATGCTGTCACCCTCACTGGAACTCTCTCTCTGTCGGGACATGATGCCGTCACCCCCACTGGAACTCTCTCTCTGTCGAGACATGTTGCTGTCACCCCCACTGGAACTCTCTCTGTCGAGACATGATGCTGTCACCCCCACTGGAACTCTCTCTGTCGGGACATGATGCTGTCGCCCCCACTGGAACTCTCTCTCTGTCGGGACATGATGCTGTCACCCCCACTGGAACTCTCTCTCTGTTGGGACATGATGCTGTCACCCCCACTGGAACTCTCTCTCTGTCGGGACATGATGCCGTCACCCCCACTGGAACTCTCTCTCTCTGTCGGGACATGATGCCGTCACCCCCACTGGAACTCTCTCTGTCGGGACATGATGCCGTCACCCCCACTGGAACTCTCTCTGTCGTGACACCATGTCACTGGAACTCTCTATCTGTCAAGACATGATGCTGTCACCCCCACTGGAACTCTCTCTGTCGGGACATGATGCTGTCACCCCCACTGGAACTCTCTCTCTGTCGGGACATGATGCCGTCACCCCCACTGGAACTCTCTCTCTGTCGGGACATGATGCCGTCACCCCCACTGGAACTCTCTCTCTGTCGAGACATGATGTCGTCACCCCCACTGGAACTCTCTCTCTGTCGGGACATGATGCCGTCACCCCCACTGGAACTCTCTCTCTGTCGGGACATGATGCCGTCACCCCCACTGGAACTCTCTCTCTGTCGAGACATGATTCTGTCACCCCCACTGGAACTCTCTCTCTGTCGGGACATGATGCTGTCACCCCCACTGGAACTCTCTCTCTGTCGGGACATGATGCCATCACCCCCACTGGAACTCTCTCTGTCGGGACATGATGCCGTCACCCCCACTGGAACTCTCTCTCTGTCGGGACATGATGCTGTCACCCTCACTGGAACTCTCTCTCTGTCGGGACATGATGCCGTCACCCCCACTGGAACTCTCTCTCTGTCGAGACATGTTGCTGTCACCCCCACTGGAACTCTCTCTGTCGAGACATGATGCTGTCACCCCCACTGGAACTCTCTGTCGGAACACCATGCCACTGGAACTCTCTCTCTGTCGAGACATGATGCTGTCACCCCCACTGGAACTCTCTCTCTGTCGGGACATGATGCCGTCACCCCCACTGGAACTCTCTCTCTGTCGGGACATGATGCCGTCACCCCCACTGGAACTCTCTCTCTGTCGGGACATGATGCCGTCACCCCCACTGGAACTCTCTCTCTGTAGCGACACCATGCCACTGGAACTCTCTCTCTGTCGGGACATAATGCCGTCACCCTCACTGGAACTCTCTCTCTGTCGGGACATGATGCCGTCACCCTCACTGGAACTCTCTCTCTGTCGGGACATGATGCTGTTACCCCCACTGGAACTCTCTCTCTGTCGGGACACCATGTCACTGGAACTCTCTCTCTCTGTCAGGACATGATGCCATCACCCCCACTGGAACTCTCTCTCTGTCGGGACATGATGCCGTCACCCCCACTGGAACTCTCTCTCTGTCGGGACATGATGCTGTCACCCCCACTGGAACTCTCTCTCTGTTGGGACATGATGCTGTCACCCCCACTGGAACTCTCTCTCTGTCGGGACATGATGCCGTCACCCCCACTGGAACGCTCTCTCTCTGTCGGGACACGATACCACTGGAACTCTCTCTTTGTCGGGACATGATGCCACTGGAACTCTCTCTCTGTCGGGACATGATGCCGTCACCCGCACTGGAACTCTCTCTGTCGGGACATGATGCCGTCACCCCCACTGGAACTCTCTCTGTCGTGACACCATGTCACTGGAACTCTCTATCTGTCGGGACATGATGCTGTCACCCCCACTGGAACTCTCTCTCTGTCGGGACATGATGCTGTCACCCTCACTGGAACTCTCTCTCTGTCGGGACATGATGCCGTCACCCCCACTGGAACTCTCTCTCTGTCGAGACATGTTGCTGTCACCCCCACTGGAACTCTCTCTGTCGAGACATGATGCTGTCACCCCCACTGGAACTCTCTCTGTCGGGACATGATGCTGTCGCCCCCACTGGAACTCTCTCTCTGTCGGGACATGATGCTGTCACCCCCACTGGAACTCTCTCTCTGTTGGGACATGATGCTGTCACCCCCACTGGAACTCTCTCTCTGTCGGGACATGATGCCGTCACCCCCACTGGAACTCTCTCTCTCTGTCGGGACACGATACCACTGGAACTCTCTCTTTGTCGGGACATGATGCCACTGGAACTCTCTCTCTGTCGGGACATGATGCCGTCACCCCCACTGGAACTCTCTCTGTCGGGACATGATGCCGTCACCCCCACTGGAACTCTCTCTGTCGTGACACCATGTCACTGGAACTCTCTATCTGTCAAGACATGATGCTGTCACCCCCACTGGAACTCTCTCTGTCGGGACATGATGCTGTCACCCCCACTGGAACTCTCTCTCTGTCGGGACATGATGCCGTCACCCCCACTGGAACTCTCTCTCTGTCGGGACATGATGCCGTCACCCCCACTGGAACTCTCTCTCTGTCGAGACATGATGTCGTCACCCCCACTGGAACTCTCTCTCTGTCGGGACATGATGCCGTCACCCCCACTGGAACTCTCTCTCTGTCGAGACATGATTCTGTCACCCCCACTGGAACTCTCTCTCTGTCGGGACATGATGCTGTCACCCCCACTGGAACTCTCTCTCTGTCGGGACATGATGCCATCACCCCCACTGGAACTCTCTCTGTCGGGACATGATGCCGTCACCCCCACTGGAACTCTCTCTCTGTCGGGACATGATGCTGTCACCCTCACTGGAACTCTCTCTCTGTCGGGACATGATGCCGTCACCCCCACTGGAACTCTCTCTCTGTCGAGACATGTTGCTGTCACCCCCACTGGAACTCTCTCTGTCGAGACATGATGCTGTCACCCCCACTGGAACTCTCTGTCGGAACACCATGCCACTGGAACTCTCTCTCTGTCGAGACATGATGCTGTCACCCCCACTGGAACTCTCTCTCTGTCGGGACATGATGCCGTCACCCCCACTGGAACTCTCTCTCTGTCGGGACATGATGCCGTCACCCCCACTGGAACTCTCTCTCTGTCGGGACATGATGCCGTCACCCCCACTGGAACTCTCTCTCTGTAGCGACACCATGCCACTGGAACTCTCTCTCTGTCGGGACATAATGCCGTCACCCTCACTGGAACTCTCTCTCTGTCGGGACATGATGCCGTCACCCTCACTGGAACTCTCTCTCTGTCGGGACATGATGCTGTTACCCCCACTGGAACTCTCTCTCTGTCGGGACACCATGTCACTGGAACTCTCTCTCTCTGTCAGGACATGATGCCATCACCCCCACTGGAACTCTCTCTCTGTCGGGACATGATGCCGTCACCCCCACTGGAACTCTCTCTCTGTCGGGACATGATGCTGTCACCCCCACTGGAACTCTCTCTCTGTTGGGACATGATGCTGTCACCCCCACTGGAACTCTCTCTCTGTCGGGACATGATGCCGTCACCCCCACTGGAACGCTCTCTCTCTGTCGGGACACGATACCACTGGAACTCTCTCTTTGTCGGGACATGATGCCACTGGAACTCTCTCTCTGTCGGGACATGATGCCGTCACCCGCACTGGAACTCTCTCTGTCGGGACATGATGCCGTCACCCCCACTGGAACTCTCTCTGTCGTGACACCATGTCACTGGAACTCTCTATCTGTCGGGACATGATGCTGTCACCCCCACTGGAACTCTCTCTCTGTCGGGACATGATGCTGTCACCCCCACTGGAACTCTCTCTCTGTCGGGACATGATGCCGTCACCCCCACTGGAACTCTCTCTCTGTCGGGACATGATGCCGTCACCCCCACTGGAACTCTCTCTCTGTCGAGACATGATGTCGTCACCCCCACTGGAACTCTCTCTCTGTCGGGACATGATGCCGTCACCCCCACTGGAACTCTCTCTCTGTCGGGACATGATGCCGTCACCCCCACTGGAACTCTCTCTGTCGGGACATGATGCTGTCACCCCCACTGGAACTCTCTCTCTGTCGGGACATGATGCTGTCACCCCCACTGGAACTCTCTCTCTGTCGGGACATGATGCCATCACCCCCACTGGAACTCTCTCTGTCGGGACATGATGCCGTCACCCTCACTGGAACTCTCTCTCTGTCGGGACATGATGCCGTCACCCCCACTGGAACTCTCTCTCTGTCGAGACATGTTGCTGTCACCCCCACTGGAACTCTCTCTGTCGAGACATGATGCTGTCACCCCCACTGGAACTCTCTGTCGGAACACCATGCCACTGGAACTCTCTCTCTGTCGAGACATGATGCTGTCACCCCCACTGGAACTCTCTCTCTGTCGGGACATGATGCCGTCACCCCCACTGGAACTCTCTCTCTGTCGGGACATGATGCCGTCACCCCCACTGGAACTCTCTCTCTGTCGGGACATGATGCCGTCACCCCCACTGGAACTCTCTCTCTGTAGCGACACCATGCCACTGGAACTCTCTCTCTGTCGGGACATGATGCCGTCACCCTCACTGGAACTCTCTCTCTGTCGGGACATGATGCCGTCACCCCCACTGGAACTCTCTCTCTGTCGGGACATGATGCCATCACCCCCACTGGAACTCTCTCTCTGTCGGGACATGATGCTGTCACCCCCACTGGAACTCTCTCTCTGTCAGGACATGATGCCATCACCCCCACTGGAACTCTCTCTCTGTCGGGACATGATGCCGTCACCCCCACTGGAACTCTCTCTCTGTCAGGACATGATGCCATCACCCCCACTGGAACTCTCTCTCTGTCGGGACATGATGACGTCACCCCCACTGGAACTCTCTCTCTGTCGGGACACCATGCCACTGGAATTCACTCTCTGTCGGGACATGATGCCGTCACCCCCACTGGAACTCTCTCTCTGTCGCGACACCATGCCACTGGAACTCTCTCTCTGTCGGGACATGATGCCGTCACCCTCACTGGAACTCTCTCTCTGTCGGGACATGATGCAGTCACCCCCACTGGAACTCTCTCTCTGTCAGGACATGATGCCATCACCCCCACTGGAACTCTCTCTCTGTCGGGACATGATGCCGTCACCCCCACTGGAACTCTCTCTCTGTCAGGACACCATGCCACTGGAACTCTCTCTCTGTCGGGACATCATGTCGTCACCCCCACTGGAACTCTCTCTCTGTCGGGACATGATGCCGTCACCCCCACTGGAACTCTCTCTCTGTCGGGACATGATGCTGTCACCCCCACTGGAACTCTCTCTCTGTTGGGACATGATGCTGTCACCCCCACTGGAACTCTCTCTCTGTCGGGACATGATGCCGTCACCCCCACTGGAACTCTCTCTCTGTCAGGACACGATGCCACTGGAACTCTCTCTCTGTCGGGACATGATGCCACTGGAACTCTCTCTGTCGGGACATGATGACGTCACCCCCACTGGAACTCTCTCTGTCGGGACATGATGCCGTCACCCCCACTGGAACTCTCTCTGTCGGGACACCATGCCACTGGAACTCTCTATCTGTCGGGACATGATGCTGTCACCCCCACTGGAACTCTCTCTCTGTCGTGACATGATGCTGTCACCCCCACTGGAACTCTCTCTGTCGGGACATGATGCCGTCACCCCCACTGGAACTCTCTCTGTCGGGACACCATGCCACTGGAACTCTCTCTCTGTCGGGACATGATGCCGTCACCCCCACTGGAACTCTCTCTCTGTCAGGACATGATGCCATCACCCCCACTGGAACTCTCTCTCTGTCGGGACATGATGCCGTCACCCCCACTGGAACTCTCTCTCTGTCAGGACATGATGCCATCACCCCCACTGGAACTCTCTCTCTGTCGGGACATGATGCCGTCACCCCCACTGGAACTCTCTCTCTGTCGGGACACCATGCCACTGGAACTCTCTCTCTGTCGGGACATGATGCCGTCACCCCAACTGGAATTCTCTCTCTGTCGGGACATGATGCCGTCACCCCCACTGGAACTCTCTCTCTGTCGCGACACCATGCCACTGGAACTCTCTCTGTCTGGACATGATGCTGTCACCCTCACTGGAACTCTCTCTCTGTCGGGACATGATGCCGTCACCCTCACTGGAACTCTCTCTCTGTCGGGACATGATGCCATCACCCCCACTGGAACTCTCTCTCTGTCGGGACATGATGTCGTCACCCCCACTGGAACTCTCTCTCTGTCGGGACATGATGCTGTCACCCCCACTGGAACTCTCTCTGTCGAGACATGATGCCGTCACCCCCACTGGAACTCTCTCTCTGTCGGGACATGATGCTGTCACCCCCACTGGAACTCTCTCTCTGTCGGGACATGATCCCGTCACCCCCACTGGAACTCTCTCTCTGTCGAGACATGATGCTGTCACCCCCACTGGAACTCTCTCTCTGTCGGGACATGATGCCGTCACCCCCACTGGAACTCTCTCTGTCGGGACACCATGCCACTGGAACTCTCTCTGTCGGGACACCATGCCACTGGAACTCTCTCTCTGTCGGGACATGATGCCATCACCCTCACTGGAACTCTCTCTCTGTCGGGACATGATGCCGTCACCCTCACTGGAACTCTCTCTCTGTCGGGACATGATGCCGTCACCCCCACTGGAACTCTCTCTCTGTCGGGACATGATGCCGTCACCCCCACTGGAACTCTCTCTCTGTCGGGACATGATGCCGTCACCCCCACTGGAACTCTCTCTGTCGGGACACCATGCCACTGGAACTCTCTCTGTCGGGACATGATGCCGTCACCCCCACTGGAACTCTCTCTCTGTCGGGACATGATGCCGTCACCCCCACTGGAACTCTCTCTCTGTCGGGACACCATGCCACTGGAACTCTCTCTGTCGGGACATGATGCTGTCACCCCCACTGGAACTCTCTCTGTCGGGACACCATGCCACTGGAACTCTCTCTCTGTCGGGACATGATGCCGTCACCCCCACTGGAACTCTCTTTCTTCTTTCGTGTAACGTCAGAGGTCCAACTCCGTATCTTGTAGCCATGCCCTTAACTCTGGTCCCACATCAAAGAGGCTGGCTTCCGAGGGTGGTTTGTATAGGGGGCAGGACATGATGCCATCACCCCCACTGGAACTCTCTCTCTGTCGGGACATGATGCCGTCACCCCCACTGGAACTCTCTCTCTGTCGGGACACCATGCCACTGGAACTCTCTCTCTGTCGGGACATGATGTCGTCACCCCCACTGGAACTCTCTCTCTGTCGTGACACCATGCCACTGGAACTCTCTCTCTGTTGGGACATGATGCCGTCACCCCCACTGGAACTCTCTCTCTGTCGGGACATGATGTCGTCACCCCCACTGGAACTCTCTCTGTCGGGACATGATGCTGTCACCCCCACTGGAACTCTCTCTCTGTCGGGACATGATGCCGTCACCCCCACTGGAACTCTCTCTCTGTTGGGACATGATGCTGTCACCCCCACTGGAACTCTCTCTCTGTCGGGACATGATGCCGTCACCCCCACTGGAACTCTCTCTGTCGGAACACCATGCCACTGGAACTCTCTCTGTCGGGACACCATGCCACTGGAACTCTCTCTCTGTCGGGACATGATGCCATCACCCCCACTGGAACTCTCTCTCTGTCGGGACATGATGCCCCCACCCCCACTGGAACTCTCTCTCTGTCGGGACATGATGCCGTCACCCCCACTGGAACTCTCTCTCTGTCGGGACATGATGCCGTCACCCCCACTGGAACTCTCTCTCTGTCGGGACACCATGCCACTGGAACTCTCTCTGTCGGGACATGATGCCGTCACCCCCACTGGAACTCTCTCTCTGTCGGGACATGATGCCGTCACCCCCACTGGAACTCTCTCTCTGTCGGGACACCATGCCACTGGAACTCTCTCTGTCGGGACATGATGCTGTCACCCCCACTGGAACTCTCTCTGTCGGGACACCATGCCACTGGAACTCTCTCTCTGTCGGGACATGATGCCGTCACCCCCACTGGAACTCTCTCTGTTGGGACATGATGCTGTCACCCCCACTGGAACTCTCTCTCTGTCGGGACACCATGCCACTGGAACTCTCTCTCTGTCGGGACATGATGCTGTCACCCCCACTGGAACTCTCTCTCTGTCGGGACACCATGCCACTGGAACTCTCTCTCTGTCGGGACATGATGCCGTCACCCCCACTGGAACTCTCTCTCTGTCGGGACATGATGCCGTCACCCCCACTGGAACTCTCTCTCTGTCGGGACACCATGCTACTGGAACTCTCTCTGTCGGGACATGATGCTGTCACCTCCACTGGAACTCTCTCTGTCGGGACACCATGCCACTGGAACTCTCTCTCTGTCGGGACATGATGCTGTCACCCCCACTGGAACTATCTCTCTGTCGGGACATGATGCCGTCACCCCCAGTGGAACTCTCTCTCTGTCGGGACATGATGCTGTCACCCCCACTGGAACTCTCTCTGTCGGGACGCCATGCCACTGGAACTCTCTCTGTCGGGACATGATGCTGTCACCCCCACTGGAACTCTCTGTCGGGACATGATGCCGTCACCCCCACTGGAACTCTCTCTCTGTTCGGACATGATGATGTCACCCCCACTGGAACTCTCTCTCTGTCGAGACATGATGCTGTCACCCCCACTGGAACTCTCTGTCGCGACACCATGCCACTGGAACTCTCTCTCTGTTGGGACATGATGCCGTCACGCTCACTGGAACTCTCTCTCTGTCGGGACATGATGCCGTCACCCTCACTGGAACTCTCTCTCTGTCGGGACATGATGCCGTCACCCCCACTGATACTCTCTCTCTGTCGGGACATGATGTCGTCACCCCCACTGGAACTCTCTCTCTGTCGGGACATGATGCTGTCACCCCCACTGGAACTCTCTCTCTGTCGGGACATGATGCTGTCACCCCCACTGGAACTATCTCTCTGTCGGGACATGATGCCGTCACCCCCACTGGAACTCTCTCTCTGTCGGGACATGATGCTGTCACCCCCACTGGAACTCTCTCTGTCGGGACACCATGCCACTGGAACTCTCTCTGTCGGGACATGATGCTGTCACCCCCACTGGAACTCTCTCTGTCGGGACATGATGCCGTCACCCCCACTGGAACTCTCTCTCTCTGTTGGGACATGATGCTGTCACCCCCACTGGAACTCTCTCTCTGTCGAGACATGATGCTGTCACCCCCACTGGAACTCTCTCTCTGTCGGGACTTGATGCTGTCACCCCCACTGGAACTCTCTCTCTGTCGGGACATGATGCTGTCACCCCCACACAGAGATGCTGAAGCCAAATGTAGCATCAAAACACAGAGATGCTGAAGCCAAATGTAACATCAAAACACGACACAGCGATGTGGTCGGAGGAGCGGCTGCATAGGCTACTAAAAATAAAGAGTGTTGTGGTCGACCGACTGTATGTGGGTTGGCGTAAGTAAGTGTGCATGTTCATCTGTGTGTGGATGTGTGTGTGCGTGCGCACTGCAAAACACCCTCATTATTTCCAAGTATTTTAAAGAGTTTTGAAGTGTTATTTTTTTGTAAATGTATATACCAAGTGGGTGAGAGAATTTTCCTGAACTTGCTCCAAGATATGTCACAGGGAGGGATGTGTAGGCTGTCACAGGGATGTGTAGGTTGTCACAGGGATGTGTAGGTTGTCACAGGGATGTGTAGGTTGTCACAGGGATGTGTAGGTTGTCACAGGGATCTGTAGGTTGTCACAGGGATGGGTGTGTATATTGTCACAGGGATGTGTAGGTTGTCACAGGGATGTGTAGGTTGTCACAGGGATGTGTAGGCTGTCACAGGGATGTGTAGGTTGTCACAGGGATGTGTAGGTTGTCACAGGGATCTGTAGGTTGTCACAGGGATGTGTAGGTTGTCACAGGGATGTGTAGGTTGTCACAAGGATGGGTGTGTAGGCTGTCACAGGGATGGGTGTGTAGGTTGTCACAGGGATGTGTAGGTTGTCACAGGGATGTGTAGGCTGTCACAGGGATGTGTAGGTTGTCACAGGGATGGGTGTGTAGGTTGTCACAGGGATGTGTAGGTTGTCACAAGGATGGGTGTGTAGGCTGTCACAGGGATGGGTGTGTAGGTTGTCACAGGGATGTGTAGGTTGTCACAGGGATGGGTGTGTAGGTTGTCACAGGGATGGGTGTGTAGGTTGTCACAGGGATGTGTAGGTTGTCACAGGGATGGGTGTGTAGGTTGTCACAGGGATGGGTGTGTAGGTTGTCACAGGGATGTGTAGGTTGTCACAGGGATGTGTAGGTTGTCACAGGGATGTGTAGGTTGTCACAGGGATGGGTGTGTAGGTTGTCACAGGGATGTGTAGGTTGTCACAGGGATGTGTAGGTTGTCACATGGATGTGTAGGCTGTCACAGGGATGTGTAGGTTGTCACAGGGGTGTGTAGGTTGTCACAGGGGTGTGTAGGTTGTCACATGGATGTGTAGGCTGTCACAGGGATGGGTGTGTAGGTTGTCACAGGGATGTGTAGGTTGTCACAGGGATGTGTAGGTTGTCACAGGGATGGGTGTGTAGGTTGTCACAGGGATGTGTAGGTTGTCACAGGGATGTGTAGGTTGTCACAGGGGTGTGTAGGTTGTCACAGGGATGTGTAGGTTGTCACAGGGGTGTGTAGGTTGTCACAGGGGTGTGTAGGTTGTCACAGGGGTGTGTAGGTTGTCACAGGGATGGGTGTGTAGGTTGTCACAGGGATGTGTAGGTTGTCACAGGGATGGGTGTGTAGGTTGTCACAGGGATGTGTAGGTTGTCACAGGGATGTGTAGGTTGTCACAGGGATGTGTAGGTTGTCACAGGGATGTGTAGGTTGTCACAGGGATGTGTAGGTTGTCACAGGGGTGTGTAGGTTGTCACAGGGGTGTGTAGGTTGTCACAGGGATGTGTAGGCTGTCACAGGCATGTGTAGGTTGTCACAGGGGTGTGTAGGTTGTCACAGGGGTGTGTAGGTTGTCACAGGGATGTGTAGGCTGTCACAGGGATGTGTAGGTTGTCACAGGGATGTGTAGGTTGTCACAGGGATGTGTAGGCTGTCACAGGCATGTGTAGGTTGTCACAGGGATGTGTAGGTTGTCACAGGCATGTGTAGGTTGTCACAGGGATGTGTAGGTTGTCACAGGCATGTGTAGGTTGTCACAGGGATGTGTAGGTTGTCACAGGGATGGGTGTGTAGGTTGTCACAGGGATGTGTAGGCTGTCACAGGGAGTGATCCAATCCATGGCCTTCCAGTTATTGAGCAAACTCTCTAACCACCACATAAAACATTGTTCAAGTTCTTTAAACCTTTGACATTTGCTTATAGAAGACGTCATTTTTATGTTTTAAAATATTGGACAATAGATTACCAGGTTTTATTCCAAAATGAATACATAGCATCTTGGAACGGAAAGAAATTCCATCCCTCAATTTTCTAGTACTACTGTTATTGGACAGTCCAGCTGGCTGGATCTGTTTCAGGCGTTGTGTCTAACAGACATTAAAGAGTGAATGTCTCTTTCCACAACGTCCAGCTGTTTCCTTGTTTATCCTCTCTGTCTCTCAATTAGTCAGCCTGTCTGTCTGTCTGTCTGTCTCTCAATTAGTCAGCCTGTCTGTCTGTCTGTCTGTCTGTCTGTCTGTCTGTCTGTCTGTCTGTCTGTCTGTCTGTCTGTCTGTCTGTCTGTCTGTCTGTCTGTCTGTCTGTCTGTCTGTCTGTATGTCTGTCTGTCTGTCTATCTTTCGTCACTCAATTATTCTGTCCGAGTCCGTAAGCTTTGACGAGACATCATTACCAACCTGTAGCAACAGTCGTTTGAGAATGTGTTTTTTCCCCCTTTAGAGCTGTACCTAATTACAGTAACATCATATGTTTTGGGGTTGAGAGAGACAGAGGGAGAGCGAGAGAGAAAGAGGGAGGGAGAGAGACAGAGGGAGAGAGAGATGTAAAGGGAAAGAGAGAGAGATAGACAGAGGAAGAGAGAGTGACAGAGGATGAGAGAGAGAAGAGAAGGAGAGAGAGATAGTAGTAGTATCATCAACACCAGACTCATAGAATTCCTTACAGAACACAGCGTTCTAAGTAAAAGCCAAATCGGATTCTTACCAAATTATCATACCTCATACACTCTTAAAACCCTAATTGACATTCACGTAAAACAGAACAAAAACAAAATATATTCCTGCTTTGTCGATTTTGAAAAAGCTTTTGACTCAATTTGGCACAAAGGTCTTTTCTTCAAAATTCTAGAAAGTGGTGTTGGAGGAAATACATATGACTTGATCAAATCCATGTACACAAAAAACAGATGTGCTGTTAGAATTGGAAATAAAAGAACAAATTTCTTCACCCAGGGTCGCGGAGTCCGCCAGGGGTGCAATTTAAGCCCAACATTGTTTAATATATATATAAATGAATTAGCAAAGTTATTAGAACTTTCTACTGCACCCGGTCTGACTCTGCACGATACCATTGTAAAATTACTGATGTACGCAGATGATCTGGTTCTGCTGTCAGCCACTAAAGAGGGTCTACAACAGAACCTAGACATCCTCCACCAGTTCTGCCAGACATGGTCTCTGAACGTAAACATGAAGAAGACTAAAGTCATGATCTTTCAAAGGAGACACGAGTCTCAGAGTTCACATAATACATTTAAATTAGGCACACACATATTAGAAAACACAAAAAGCTACCCATATTTGGGATTGAAAATAAATCATAATAGAAACTTCAATATGGCTGTGAATGAATTGAAGGAGAAGGGAAGAAGGGCTTTTTATGCCATCAAAAGGAAAATTCCAATTGACATCCCAATTAGGAACTGGCTCAAAATTCTAAATTCCGTAATAAATCCAATAATATTATATGGCAGTGAAGTGTCGGGTCCATTAACTAACCAAGATTTCCCAAAATGGGAAAAACACCCATTAGAACTACTGCATGCAGAATTGTGCAAAAACCTACTTAAGGTCCACAGACACACTGCCAATAATGCATGCAGGGCAGAACTCGGCCAATACCCCCTAATCATTCAAATTCAAAAGCGAGCCATAAAATTTTACACACACCTCCAATCAAGTGACCCCCACTCCTACCACTACAAAGCCCTTCAGAGCCAAGAGATGAACCCAGATAAGAGTCCCCTCTGCCAGCTAGTCAGAAATCTCTGCCCACAAATGCTTCAGGACAGATACCAAAAAATCTGGCCCAACCAAATAATCTCAAAACAAAAAGAAAACTATATAGAATATTGGAACAAATCAACCAAATCTCAAAGTAAATTAGAATTCTATTCGACCCTAAACAGAGAGTACATGGTGGCAGAATACCTGACTACTGTGAGTGAGATAAAATTAAGAAAAACATTGACACGGTACAGACTGTGTGGACACAGTCTAGCCATAGAAACAGGCCGTTACAGGCAAAACTGGCTGCCCAGAGAGGCCAGGCTGTGTTCACTTTGCCATCAGGGGGACATTGAGACAGAACTTCACTTCCTGCTATACTGTGAGAAATACAAGGACCTAAGAGAAGTCTTCTTCGATAAAATAAACAAAATTGATGCACATTTTATCCATCTCCCTGATCACCAAAAGCTACTATACATGTGTGGGGAGAAAAGTCAGTGTACAGCATTAGCTGCAAAATATGTAGACGGTTGTCACAAAATAAGAGAACAAGCCCTGTAAAATGTATCTGAATGGCCACACTTGAAAAATGACTACCCGATCGAGTGACTATTTTGTAAATTAATATGTTTCTTGTTGATTGTCCTTACTGTTATTACTAATGTTACAGTTTTTCTCAATTGCTTTGGTGCATTTCTCTGATCAGAATTAAAGTTCTCATAACTGTTAGTTCAACCTCCACAACATTTTGTCATTTGTGCACATCATAGTAGCAGTTTCTCATTCCTCCGAACAAATTACAAATGCTTTTGGACATGCATCAATTGCTTTCATACAATTCTCTGCTGTTTTATAACATTATCATTTGCTTATGTCATGTCAGTCAAAATTAACTATACTTATGACTGCTGAATAGTCATTCCCTATAAAACTAATAGTCCTCATTTCATTGATTGAGTCATTACATACAAAAATGTTGAACTAGTTGTCAAAATCTATCAATCACGGCCTCACAATGGCTGAGGCTGGTCAAAGGGTGCAGCCAAATGTTGAGAGAACCACTGTAAATTAAATGACTGTATTCAAACATTTCGTCGGGAGAGCAGGTGTGTATATTGGACAGTAATTCAGCACTAAACAATCTGCACTGCACTACTGCCATTGTGTCATACATGAAGCTTGCAGTGGGACAAGAACTTGTCACTTTTTACATTTTACATTTAGACAGCTTTACTGCAGCACAGATTGACTGTATTGTAGTGTACAGTAGTGTTACAGTAAATATTTGCCATATTTACAGTATGGTACTGTACTGCATTATTTTACAAGTGGGAAGCACTGTTATTGTACACTACAGTAATATGGGTTACTGTAAAGCAGTATATCTCATGTTTGCTGTACATTACTGTAATTTTACTAGGATAGGATTGCAAGACAACCTCGCAGAGGTGGAAGAGGGCCCCTTTTTAAGAGGAAGACATTTGTGCAATGGTGATTGCAAACAATGCCATAAGGTTTGCAGAGATACAAAGCGCTGTTATAGAGGATGACAACATCTTTGGGAATATTGAATCCGTTTCAATCGCTACAATTGACAGAGTGCTCAGTGGAAATTAAATGTGCATGAAACAATTGTAGTACAATTGACAAATGAGTAGCCATTTGACTGGAACAGAGTGAAGGAGATCTGCCACCAGTATGCACAAGTAAAACAAAATGTGTTCTATATGCATACTCTAATGTTCAGTGCTGTAAACTGGTTACTTTGTGTAGTGCCATGCAGTACACTTACATGACAGTTCATACTGTACAATATGTTGTCCAAAATGCATTATGTTAGACAGGAAAAGTTTTTTTTTTTTTATTTTACCTTTATTTTACCAGGTAGTCACTTGAGATCAAAGATCTCTTTTTCGAGCAAGACCTGGCCAAAATGGCAGCAAAAACAAAAAACAAACATACAAAAAAAACATAAAAGGCAAAGTGGGGCAAGGGGATACATTTGAGCTGCAGCAAATCAGATTGAATGGGATCGGGGGAGATTGGAGGGTAGGGTAAAAAGGTAGAAAGAGGAGGGACGGTGAGGCCCTGCAGGAGGTTGCTGGGGAGAGAAGGTCAAGTTAATAAATATAAAATATAACAGCACATTATGCAGTGAAGCAGCGACATTCTCCCATCTCATTCTTTAAAATGCCCTTAATTTGAACTTTAAAATCAGATATGGTAGTGAGGGCCTGCAGTTTCAAAGTTTTTTGAAGTCCATTCCAGGCAGAGGGAGCAGAGAACATGAAGGCCCTTTTCCCAAACTCTGTGCGGGTTCTGGGTACTGAGGCATATAAATAGTCCTGGGATCGTAAGCTGTAAAATGGGTTTGATGTGATGGTGAGGTATGAACCGAGGTAAAAAGGGAGCTGACCAATAATTGCTTTATAAATGAAGGTGTACCAACCTCTCTTCTGGGATAAAGCGTGTACCAGGGAACCGCTGCACACATTATACGTTGATGAGGCGGGTTTCAATCTGGCAAAAGGTAGACGGCGTGGAAGAAATCCCATTGGACAGAGAGCAACCATTGATGTCCCAGACCAAGTTCAAGTTTCAAGTTTCTTTAATAGTTGTCATACAGAAGTACAGAATACTTTTGTACAAAATGCTTCTTACTGTTGCGCTCCAGAGACTGTGCATGACAAGATAAGTATGAAATAAAAACATAGTAAAAATTAGAAGAAAAAAAAGAGGTCACAGTGTTCAGTTTAGACATATGTACAATGTTCGTAGACGTAGTTACCATACAATATACAATACTGTGCAGTGTACTAATATACAATACTATATAGTGCAAGGCATAAATGGACAAGGTGCAGTTTAGGTACAATTCACAGTAGGTGTACGAGTTGTAGTGCAAATCCTTTATCAATAAATATAAAGTGTAAGTGTGTTTGTGTGATCTAAAGTGTGGAGAGTGGGTGCTGCAGTGTGTTGTTTGTTTGAGTGAGTGTGTGTGTGCGTGTGGGTGTGTGTGCTGTGTGCATTTGATGGTTGTTGCATAGTGATTATTGTTCGTTTAGCGATTATTGTTCGTTTAGCAGCCTGATGGCCTGGGGATAGAAGCTCCTTCTGAGTCTTTCTGTGCTCGCCATAAGACTCCGGTATCGCTTGCCTGACGGCAGCAGTTCAAAGAGGCAGTTGTTCGGGTGGCTCGAGTCCTTAATAATTCTCTTAGCCTTCCCCTTGCACCGCTTGTTGTAAATGTTCTGGAGGGTGGGAAGCCCCCCTCTAATTGTGCGTTCGGCTGAACGTGTCACTCTTTGTAGTCTGCTACGGTCTTGTGCAGTGCTATTCCCAAACCAGGAGGTGATGTTGCCGGTCAGGATGCTCTCTATTGTACATGAGTAGAAGTTCCTAAGGATCTTCTGACTGACTTGGAACTTCCTTAGGCGCCTGAGGAAGTAGAGGCGTTGTCGTGCCTTCTTCACAACACTGTCAATGTGTGTGGTCCATGTCAAGTCCTCGGATATGTGGGCTCCGAGGTACTTGAAACTGTTCACTCTCTCAACTGGTGCCCCGTCGATGCTGAGGGGGCTGTAGTCCTTGACCCCCGACCTCCTGAAGTCCACAATCATCTCTTTTGTTTTGCTGACGTTCAGGGAGAGGCAGTTCTCCTGACACCACTGTGACAGGTTCTCTACCTCTTCCAGGTAGGCCCTTTCGTCGTTGGCAGAGATCAGGCCCACCACTACTGTGTCATCAGCAAATTTGATGATGGTGTTGTTGTTCCGCTGTGCTACGCAGTCATGTGTGTACAGGGAGTAGAGGAGGGGGCTCAGAACACAGCCCTGGGGGGCCCCTATGTTGAGCGTGATGGATGAGGAGGTGCAGTTGCCGGCTCTTACCACCTGGGGTCTGCCCGTCAGGAAGTCCAGGACCCACTGGCACAGGTCATAGTTCAAGCCCAGGTCCCTGAGCTTGGCTATGAGTTTGGAGGGGACTATGGTATTGAATGCTGAGCTGTAGTCGATGAACAGCATTCTCACATAGTTCCCCTTCCTCTTGTCCAGATGTGATGCTGCTGTGTGCAGCACATGGGCTATGGCGTCCTCCGTGGACCTGTTGGGGCGATATGCAAATTGCAGAGGGTCCAGGTTGATGGGGAGGGAGGAACAGATGTAGCCCTTCACTAGCTTCTCAAAGCACTTCATGGCTATGGAGGTGAGGGCTACAGGGCGGTAGTCGTTGAGGCAAGCGGGCGTAGATTTTTTGGGTACAGGGATGATGGTGGACTTCTTCAGACAGGTGGGGATGACGGCCTGTTCCAAGGACAGGTTGAAGATGTCAGTGAATACCGGGGCCAGTTGGTCGGCACAGACTTTTAGGACGCGGCCGGGGATGCCGTCCGGTCCTGCTGCCTTCCTGATATCCACTTTTTTAAAGATCCGTCTCACCTCATGCTCTGTTACCCTGAACACTGAGTCTCCATCAGCAGACCCCCCCCCCCCCATTGCCGTGGTTTGTAGGCTGGTGTTGTTATTCACAGCCTCAAACCTCGCATAGAAGGAGTTGAGATCATTTGCTAAGGAGATGTCACTGTTCAGTTTGAGGGGGGTTCCTTTGTAGTCTGTCATTGTTCTGAGGCCCTGCCACATGCCTCTAGAGTCAGCCTGTTCAAACTGAAGTTCAACTTTATCCCTGTAACGCCGTTTTGCCTCTATTACTGCTCTCCTGACGTTGTATCTTGCCATCTTGTGTTCTTCCATGTTGCCTGTCACCAGCCCGGTGTTGTATGCTGATGTGCGCACTTTCAGAGCCTCACGGACGGATTTGTCTACCCAGGGCTTTTGGTTTGGGTAGATATTAATTTTGGTGGTGGGGATTATTACTTCTACCTGAGTACAGACATAGTCAATCACCGTTTCGGTGTATTCGTTAATATTGGCTGTGTTATCACGGAGTACACTCCATTCTGTGCTTCCCAGCACTGCTTGGAGTGACTCTACTGACGTCACGGTCCAACGTTTAACCTCTCGCGAGACCACCGGCGTTCGCTTGAGACACTGTTTGTACTTAGGCAAAAGAAAAATTGCAGCGTGATCGCTTTTACCGAATGGACTAAGAGCCTGTGACTTGTACCCATTCTTAAATTGCGAGTATACATGGTCTAATATGTTCTCGCCTCTGGTGGGACAGGTCACATGCTGATAGAAATTCGGCAGCACCTTTTTAAGACGCGCGCTGTTGAAATCCCCCAAGACCAAAATGGCCGCGTCAACGTTAGCTGCCTGGAGTTTGTTTACCTCGTCGTGAAGTTTTGAAAGTGCGACCTCAGTGTTCGCGTGTGGTGGAATGTACACTCCGATGAGGATGATGGACGTTAACTCTCTTGGGAGGAAGAAGGGTCGACATTTTATCGTGATAAACTCCAGGTCTGGGGAACAGTGGTTAGACATTTCCTTTGTGTTGCCTAAATCGCACCATTCCTTGTTTATCATGAAGGCGATGCCGCCTCCTTTCTTCTTTAGTGACTCTAATGCCGTCCGGTCTTTTCGTAGAACGAAGAAGTGGTCTGCCGGTTCTATTGCATGATTCGGGACATCTGGACTCAGCCAAGTTTCTGTGAAACAGAGGACGTTACAATCCCGAATGTCCCTCTGGAATTGGATCCTTGCTCTGATGTCGTCCAATTTGTTTCCTATCGATTGCACATTGGCCAACAATATGCTGGGCAATGTGGTTCTGTGTCGTTTGGACCTCAGTCTGTTCCGGACCCCGGCTCTCTTTCCTCGTCTTCGCGGCAGCTTTTTTTCTTGTCCGTGGCCGGCATAACAAAGGATCTCGGTGGGCCATTTCTGCTGTTCAGCGATCCGATCCAGAGAGCAATCCAAACGGTAAGTTTTTCTTAATCCAATGTCAATGATTGACTGACGGTCATACACATATAATGCACCAACAGTTGGTGCAAATAAAACTCCTAATACTATAAAAATTAACAAAATAAAGCACAGTCTCGTCGGAGCGATCAGAAAGGCAGCCATCACAGCAGCGCCAGTTCATAAACTGGCAAGGGGGGAATATTACAATGTGTACAGTGTGTACAGTAATGTGTAACTGTAGATTTAAAATGGCTGTGCAAATAGTGTATAGTGCTGTCTTGAGCATTTTCAGGTAGTGTCACCAATATCTTACTTTTTTGCATTGGAAAACACTTACAGAGTGATCTGTCATAATGAAAACATGACAAAGCCATTTGACTATCTTGTTCATAAACAATGGTGTCAGGACTTTTCATTTTGATGACATGACACTTTCATTGACATGAATACTTGCTTTTGAGGAATGAACTATCTATTTTGAGCAAGTGACAAGCTTCTGCAGGTTATCAACTAGGTTTTGCTATTTGTACTAATTGTTTTGAGAAATGCACTAACAGTTATGAGAACTTTAATTCTGATCAGAGAAATGCACCAAAGCAATTGAGAAAAACTGTATGATATTTTATTGCTTAATATATATGTTATTGTTTGTATGTTGAACTTGCTTTGGCAATAAGTATGTTAATATTTCATGCCAATAAAGCCTATTTGAATTTGAATTTGATTGGAGAAGGAGAGAGAGAGGAGACGGAGAGAGAGGAGAAGGAAAGAGATAGCAGAAGGAGAGAGAGGATAAGGAGAGAGAGATAGAGAGATAGATAGATAGATAGATAGATAGATAGATAGATAGATAGATAGATAGATAGATAGATAGATAGATAGATAGATAGATAGATAGATAGATAGATAGATAGATAGATAGATAGATAGATAGATAGATAGATAGATAGATAGATAGATAGATAGATAGATAGATAGATAGATAGATAGAGAGGAGAAGGCGGGAGAGAGAGAGAGGAGAAGGAGAGAGAGAGGAGAAGGAGAGAGAGTGAGAGAGAGAGTGAGGATAAGGAGAGAGAGAGTAGAAGGAGAGAGAGAGGAGAAGGAGAGAGAGAGTCTGTGTCCCCTCAGGCCGTAAGGAGTATGTAGATAAACGTGTCCGGCACTAATACATACATGTCAGAGAGCGGTGTAGGTGACAGCGTGTTTATTGCTTTGGGAGGCGTGGGCTGAGTGTCATTTGACAAAGGGCCGTTTTCCTCCAAAACCTCAGGTATTAGAGTGAGAGAGAGACTCTCAGCACCCTAGGGGGGGGGGGGGGGGGGGGTGTGTGTGTGTGTGTGTGTGTGTGTGTGTGTGTGTGTGTGTGTGTGTGTGTGTGTGTGTGTGTGTGTGTGTGTGTGTGTGTGTGTGTGTGTGTGTGTGTGTGTGTGTGTGTGTGTGTGTGTGTGTGTGTGTGTGTGTGTGTGTGTGTGTGTGTGTGTGTGTGTGTGTGTGTGTGTGTGTGTGTGTGTGTGTGCGTGCGTGCGTGCGTGTGTGGCGCGCGTGCGTGCGTGCATGTGTTTCAACTCAGGTGTTTGTTTAAAGAGTATGTTACTGGTGTAACGATGATTTATTCTCCTTGTTTTCCTACGTTCAGCACAGAGAGAGAGAGAGAGAGAGATACAGAGAGAGAGACAGAGAGAGAGAGGGAGACATTTAAACATGACACTTTGACATTGAAATAGTTGCTCTCATTTCACCCGATATCCTAAACGGGAGGATTTAAAAGTCTGTTTCTTTTTTGTCAAAGCCTCAATTCAGAATGTATTAGTTCTTATGAACTGAAGGTATATTGATATAGATTTCTGAAGAATTTGACTTGTACACGGAAAAGGATCAGTGTTTACAAATATAAACAAACCTCAGAAGTCATGTAAAACTATTTTGAAAAAAAAATAAACACATTTAATTAAATAAAGTATCTTGTGTAATAATAATAATAATAATAATAATAATAATAATAATAATAATAATAATAATAATAATAATAATAATAATAATAATAATAATAATAATAATAATAATAATAATAATAATAATAATAATAATAATAATAATAATAATAATAATAATAATAATAATATAATAATAATAATAATAATAATAATAATAATAATAATAATAATAATAATAATAATAATAATAATAATAATAATAATAATAATAATAATAATAATAATAATAATAATAATAAATGTATTTTGTATAGCGCATTTCAAAGACCCAAAGTCGCTGACAATAGCCAAAAACAAAGAACAAAGAAACATAGAACCACACGGAAACAGGGGTGGCCGGGTAGCGCAGCGGACTAAGCGTTTGCCTACCACCGCAGAGACACTGGTATCGAATCCGGCTGTCAGCGGTGCCTCCGGCTTGGTCGGTCGTCCATACTGATGTAACGGTTCTACTCTGAACATGCCATGAGTGGGAGTCGAACCCCAAATCACAGACCTCTGTACCAAGAGAGGAATTCCTCCCTAAGCACTCAGTCTGTATGCCTCAGGGGAGTGAGTTTTACTTCCTGGTACCGCTACCGTGCCTCAGCCACTTCTCAACGTCGGAAGTTCTTCGTGACTGGGCTTCGCGGTACCATCCGTTACACTGACACAATTGGCGGTGTCAGCGGGAGGGAAGCCGGTGGGTGGTAATCTGGTCGTTGTAAACAGCGATCTTACAGGTCAGTCAGGGCGCCTGCACAGCGAGGGAGGGATCTGGGTGAGGTAGTGTGCCCTCCCACGCGTTACACTCACCCAATGAGAGTCCTCGCTGCCAGGTGAAAAGAGGCTGCTGGCTGTCTCCTATGTATCGGAGGAAGCATGTGATAGACTTCAGGGCTCCCTAGACTGGCAAGCAGGGGGCAAATGCGTGCAACGACCAGGAAGGGGAGGGGGCAATTGGCATAACGACTAAATTGGGATGGGAGGAAAATACAAGAAAAATAGGAGGAGAAAAAATTTGATCAAAAAAAGAACCAGACGGAAACAGGGAACAGTATGAGTACACAAGAACATAAAACCACGAGTAACAGACAACAAATACAGGAGCAATCAGGGAAGTAAGTAAGGGAAACCGAGGGGAGGGAGGCGGGGGGGGGGGGGGGGGGGGCAGGACAGGAGAGAAGGTAGGGAAGTGGTGTGGCTACTCTTTTATTTATATCTGGATTCCAGAGTGGGCCTTTAAAGAACATATTCCTTCATTTGAACAATTAAACCACAAGACAAAAGCAGATAGAGTTTCACAAGTGCATGTCAGACAGGAAGTGCAACACGAGTGCACAGATTCATGTCCAATATGCTGTAAACAGCTTCACCATAGTCCTTAAATCTGTCCCACTCTCAGTCGTCACTTAACATCAATGGTATTACATGGTGCACATAATCTCACACACTAAACAGTTTTGCACACATTAATTTAGTTTGGCGGTTGCCATCGGGGACATTGAATCCTTGTGTTGTGCTAATTACACCCGGTCCCCGTGACCACATCACTCCTGTCCTCCACTTTCTCCACTGGCTCCCGATTAAGGAACGCATACATTTCAAACTACTACTCCTCACCTTTAAAGCCCTCCATAGCCTGCCACCCCCTTACTTGTCTGACTTCCTTCTCCCTTACCGCCCCAACCCGTCATCTAAACTAAAACGTTTTGGTGATCGGGCTTTCTCACGAGCTGAATCTGGAACACCCTCCCTCAGACCATCAGAGACTCTCC
>NC_140168.1:172169106-172196606 GCF_963971535.1 Notolepis coatsorum
CTAGCCCGCGTGAAAACCCGAAAAAAATAATAATTATTATTATTATTATTATTATTATTAAAAATATAATTTTTTTGTATTTGTTTTAAATATTCGAAACACGGTTTTATATGAACGTAATAAATAAACAAAACTAAGAAGCATTTACATAGCCTGTTTCGCAATGCCGTCTCTCCCAGTGCTCGCTTATATAGACTGACTCACACTGTCACACATCAGCCTCGTAAAACGTGAAGGCTATAGAATCTTCTTTGACACACGCACACACACACACACACGACACACAATAGCCTACTCAGTCAAACAAACAAACAGAAAACAGAAATCAGATTTCGAGCAGAGCAACGTAATGAAAATCACAACAAAACAAGTAGCAGTTGCGACCCAGCAAATAGTAAACATCACTCACCAGACGTCAGCAACGCGTTGAACACCATTAACAAAACCGGCTACATACATCCCAAGAACAAATTAAAACGTTCGCCAACTGGCTATATTCCAACACAACCAATCGAGTGCCCGGGCCCGGCCGAGCCAGAATTATTTATTAAAAAAAAAGCCCTACCCAGCCCGAACCGCCGGGCCGGGCCGGGCCCCGTCGGGCCTGGGCAAGGTTGCAGTGCACTAGTGTGGATCTATTTTGGTTTTATTCATCTTTTTTTACGATTCATTCATTTCATCACATGTTTTGTGCTAATTGGAAATCGCTGGCTTGACTGAATGGAAACTTGCCCCAATTCCCCAAAGACTGCCGTAGCATGGGCAATAACAATCCTTTTCATTCATTCAGCAATTGTGGATCTGGAAAGTGGAAATTACATGTAGAAATTACATTAAAAAGTTTAAAATGTGTCCTTATATCATAATGGCAGCATTTGAATAGCAACCAGTCGATACGCTACGTTGTTAGCATGCTAACTAAATGTCATGAGCAACTTTTGCAGCCTCGTTGGCTAGATGTCTTGCTTCACTGTTCAGATATGTGACTTTCTATCATCTACACTTGTACTACCTGTGTGTGTGTGTGTGTGTGTGTGTGTGTGTGTGTGTGTGTGTGTGTGTGTGTGTGTGTGTGTGTGTGTGTGCGTGCGTGAGTGCGTGAGTGCGTGAGTGCGTGAGTGAGTGAGGTGAGTGAGTGAGTGAGTGAGTGAGTACTGTATGTATATGGCTACTGTCTCCACCAACATCCTGGGGTGTCTGCAATAGTCAATAAATACCAAACCCAGTCAAAACACAGACAGAGACAGGCCCCTGGCACCGACAGGGGGAGGGACCAATCACAGCTGAGGACCTTGATGATTGGTCGAGAATGACATGTGTTTTGTCAACAAATCAACTCTATATTCAGGGTGTCGTGCGGTGTCGGTCATTTCAGGAATGCGACTGCTGAGTTTTATTTAAGAGTTTATTGACTTTTATTGTTTTTGTTATTGCACACACAGTCTGGGGGGGGGGGGGCTCTCAGAGGAAGGTACATGAAGCTGACTAATATACCTTCACTATGAGTCCTAGTTGTCATTGCTAACATGAGCCTGATAGGCCTCCCGGTTTTCATCATTTTAAAACTGTGATTTGATTATTATTATTATTATTATTATTATTATTATTATTATTATTATTATTATTATTATTATTATTATTATTATTATTATTATTAAATACTCCTCCACACTGGTCACACCGTGGCGTGACATTTGGAAGAAAGAAAACTCATCCATTATTCTTCTGTCCCCAGGTCCCGAGTGTTCCAGGAACTTGACGGCTCCACGGGGGGTGATCACAACCCCCGGCTTCCCGGACAAGTACCCTAACAACCTGGAGTGCACCTTCATGATTTTCGCCCCCAAGATGTCCGAGATCGTGGTGGACTTTGACAGCTTTGACATGGAGCCCGACACCACGCCGCCGCCTGGAGCCGTCTGTCGCTACGACTGGCTGGAGATCTGGGACGGCTTCCCCGCAGGTGAGGTGGTGCGGAGGGGAGGGGGGAGGGGGGAAGGGGAGGGAGGTGGAGGGGAGGGTGCATAGATAGATAGATAGATAGATAGATAGATAGATAGATAGATAGATAGATAGATAGATAGATAGATAGATAGATAGATAGATAGATAGATAGATAGATAGATAGATAGATAGATAGATAGATAGATAGATAGATAGATAGATAGATAGATAGATAGATAGATAGATAGATAGATAGATAGATAGAAATAGGCTGTATTATTATATTATATTATAGTAGGCCTATATATTATAATAATACATTTTATATATATATATATATTATACTAAATAGTTTAATATACATATATATATATATAAACTATATTAAGAGACACATTATTAAAAGGTGTTGATGGAACCTTACAGTACCTGAACATTCAAATCAAATCAAATCAAATTTATTTATAAGGCCCAACAACACACGTTAATGTCCCCATGGGCCCGTACAGGTCTTCTTTAAACAAGTCAAGAAGAAAACATAACAATAAGTCAAGAACAGAACAAGGACACCATAAGGTCCAACAAATTTAAAATAAATGCAAATAATTGAAAGAATGCAAGCACTCCCAGACCTACCCCACGCGAAGGTAAGGAAAAACTCACTAAAACCTAACAATAGGTAAAAATGCTCCACAGGCAGTGTGGAGGAGAGAAACTTAGAAGGGCCATTCAAGGGGGATCTCCCTTCTTAGATGTCGGTGATAGTAGTGTTGCAGACGGACAGTTGGTAAGCATGCACTCAAGTGTGTAGTGAAACACAGATGAGTGCATGCAATAGCAACTGAACATTTTGAAAGATTAAAGATAGAGCTGATAGCGATAGCAACTGAACATTTTGAAAGATTGAAGATAGAGCTGATAGCGAATCTATTTGAGGCACAGGGGCGGCGCAGAGAGGGTCGCGTCCTCCCCGTCTTAATCACGGGACATTCAACACTCCGGTCATTGCTCAGGGACAGCCGGAGACAGGGAGATAGGGGGCGGCGCAGAGAGGGTCGCGAACTCCCCGACATCTTCGCGGGACATCCGGCACTCCGGTCACCACTACGAGACCTCCGGAGACAGGGGGGCACGCAGAGGGGGTCGCAACCTCCCGGCCTTCATCACGGGACGTCCGACACTCCGGTCAGCACTCCAGGACGGCAACTCACAGGGGGACAGGGAGACGGGACAGGCGTTAGACAGCTCATGTGATTGTAGTGGGCGGACATAGCAATAGATACAAGTGGTAAGCATATATGTGAATGGAGTAGATATATGAAGTAAGCATATTATGTGAATAGAATAGAAGTACTTAACCCAGCAATGAAACCGCGTTGACTGTTAATCTGTTAACAGTCTGTTAATACTGTTAATCAGTTGACAGGACCACGGACAGACGACGGTAGATAACTGATCCAAGGCCTCGGTGGTGCATGTAGAGCAGTCACTGCAATCTTGGCCAAGACCCCGAGGCATCCATCACCTTAGTCAGCGCTAGGAGACGGGCACTCAGAGAGATGGGGGAGGGAAGGGGGGGAGGGGGGGGAGAAGGGGGGGGAGGGGGGGAAGGGGGGGAGGAGTTAGAGAGTTCCCATGTTTGTGGTGCTGCAAAAGAGCAGACATGTAGTACCCTGTAGTGCCATGTAGTACCATGTAGTACCCTGTAGTGCCATGTAGTACCCTGTAGTGCCATGTAGTACCATGTAGTACCCTGTAGTGCCATGTAGTACCCTGTAGTGCCATGTAGTACCATGTAGTACCCTGTAGTGCCATGTAGTGCCCTGTAGTGCCCTGTAGTACCATGTAGTACCCTGTAGTGCCATGTAGTGCCATGTAGTACCATGTAGTACCCTGTAGTGCCATGTAGTACCATGTAGTACCCTGTAGTGCCATGTAGTACCATGTAGTACCCTGTAGTACCATGTAGTACCCTGTACCCTAACTAAACTAGACAGATTAATCTAAAGGTCTCTGCTAAAATCTCTGCTATATTAAGAGAGTGATTAACAGCCTGTAACAAACCAACACGTGCTCCTGAGCTTCTGGAGGTGGTCAGTGTGTCTTCTTCACTCCTCGCGGTCATTCGCCGAGGTAGCAGATGGTAACACAGTTCACCTTGAGCATCTTGGCTTCAGAGAAAACAAAGGGAGAGATAGGGAGGGAGGGAGGGAGGGAGGGAGGGAGGGAGGGAGGGAGGGAGGGAGGGAGGGAGGGAGGGAGGGTGGGTGGACAGCGGGGGGGGGGGTATAAAGGGAACAAGGGAACACAGAGGGGAGGAGAATCAGACATTTCTATGGGAGTGTGGGAAGTAGGGAGAGACTGAGAGACGGAACAAGAGACACTTTCTCAACTCGTCTCTCTCTGAGCCGCTGCTCCACGTCGCTGAGGACGAGCCTGATCTGGTTCATCCATTGTTTAAATTTTTTCGTTTTTGACCGCGTTTCCCAGCATCCATTGTCGCCTGAAACAGTCGTACAGCGTGGAGAGATCATGGCGGGGAAGGCCCGTGCATTTGAACAAGCCCGTGTCGGGTGCCAGGGTTGGCCCGCGGTCACCCGCTGTGCCCACACGCTGCGTTGCCTGGCACCACACCACTTCCTCCTGTGCCACCCCTAAAGGGCAGTGCCAGGGAGCAGACTGGCATGGGAAATGTGAGGCATTACAAAGACTGGCACAGGTGTATAGAAACACTGAATCAAACAATAACATGCACTTTAAAGACGTGCCAGTATACATCGCATGCCAGGTGTGTGGTGTGTGTGTGTGTGTGTTTGTGAATTGATGCGCCTGATTGCACGTATGTGTATGTATGTGCATGTGTTTGAGTCTGACATTTGTGTGTGTGCGTGTGTGTGCTTGTACGTGTGTGCAGTATGTGTGGGTGTGTATGTTCTTGTCCGTGTGTGTTTCTGCACTCTTGAGGGTTCTATTTTTGTGCGTGTGCCAAAGCGCAGTGTGAAAACATGTGCAACAAAACCCAGATAACAAGCCATGTTGTACAGTGTGTCCAAAGAGAGTGAGGTGGGCCGGCAGGGGCTTGGTGTAGTCAAACGATACCATAATGTGATACGATGATACGAATCAAATCAAATCTAATTTATTTGTAAGGCCCCACAACACACGTTAATGTCCCCATGGGCCGGACACGTCTTCTTTAAAAAAGTCAAGAAGAAGCATCACAATAAGTCAAGAACAAAACAAAAACACCATAAAGTCCAAAAAATAGTAAAAAAAATGCAACACTCCCATACATACCCCACGCGAAGGTAAGGAAAAACTCACTAAAACCTAGCAATAGGAGAAAATGCACCACAGGCAATGTGGAGGAGAGAAACCTTAGAAGGGCCATTCAAGGGGGGATCTCCCTTCTTAGATGTCGGTGATACAGTAGTAGTGTTGCAGTAAAACAGGCGAACAGTTGTTCTGCATCATAGTGGCTCTCGCTCGGCGTCACTCATGCACTGTCCTCGCACACGTGCACGCGCACTGAATAAAATTCCACAATGTACCTTTATCCCAGTATTCGTCTGACCACACCCCTCATTAGCTTACCTTCATAAGCAGGTGTGTGGCCATCTGCTCTCCTCCTTCTCGCTTTCACCACAAGGAGTGCCTCTGTAGATCCCCACTTGACGTGTTGTTAGTTGAAAAGAGTTGAGACGTGTTTACATTGTGCTTAGTTTTTTCTTCTCTCATAGCTATTCAAAAAGAAAAAGTCATAATGTCTACCTCGGAGAGTAGACCCACTCTTCACCAGCGGTTCTCCATTCCCGCCTCTGTCGTGCGTGCTGGTGCGGGGCTGCTGCCACTTTCGTGGTTGCCAACCCAGCCCAGGAGACAGCCGATGGATAGTTTGCCTCTCCGAGGAGCCGGTGCATCGGTGCCGTCGCCCCGGCGGTGGCCTGATCTCGACTCTGGTTCCAGGGAATCGTCCGTTGTTGAGCGGCCGGTTCTTTTGGTTCCGGAGGATTTGCGACGCAAGCTTTTCGCGTCTGCCCGTTCACGTCGCAAGATGGTGGCCTGCAGACGCGAACGGCCTGGGTTTGGGGAATTGCTGGAGACCAGCGAGGATGCGTCGGTCTCTGCATGTCCGATGGAAACTGAGGATTTCATGGAAGAGTCGGACGGATTCTTGTTTGAAGGCCCTGTGGAGGCGAGTATCCCTCCCGTCCAGGAAACACCGGAGGGGGAGAAATGTCTCCTTGGGGCGCCTTGTTCGAGGATGTCGGGGAACCACCTCGGCCTCTTCGGCAGGATGCCCTGCTATCAGCCACATCAGACTGTGGCTCCTCAACCGGTCGAAGCCTGCTGCATGTGAGGGATGCGGGTTCGGTGGAGGAAAGTCAGCAGGGGGAACTGCAGGCTTTGTTTCCCGAGCTCATGGCGGTAGCAGCCGCTGCAAACGGCGTGCCGCAGCCATTGCCTGCTCCTGCCCCTGATGATCTCATAGGTCATCTCTGGCAGCGTCGCCCGGTGAGAGGGGTGGACGTTGTCTACCCATTTTTTCCCCTCAATGGGGGCCTATGTTCGTCGGGGCCAGGCGGTGTCTCACATCATGGGACTTACTCCCGCCTACGTACCAGTTACGCGGGTGTCGGGGTTGGTCGAAGGTATGAGAGAGGGCGTGCCACGGCTTGATAGGCCGATGGCCGCTCTCCTCTGTCCGGATGTGGTGTGGGAGCCATTTTGCAAGCCGGTTCTCCATGGAAGATCGGCTAGGCGATTGGCATATTGGGGTGACCAGTCATTTATCGCTGGTACACAGTCGATGGCTGTGGCTTCTAACATCGCGCAGCTGGCTAGATTTGTATCAGGGATAATGACGGGCGGCACGGGTCTGACCGAGGTAAAATGCGATCAGATCACCCAGGCGGCAGGAGCTGTCCTGCATCTTACCCAGGTGCAGGCCATAGCCTCGGGGAAGATGCGCGCCCTGGCCACCCTGACCCAGCGCCACCTTTGGCTGGAGCAGGCTCGAGTGCCGGAGAAGAAGAGAGCCCCTCTTCTGACGGCCAACCTCTCCGATGCTGGATTATTCGGGAAGGCCCTGCAGCTGATGACCTCAACGTGCAGAGAAATGGCAGAGGAGCGGTCCGTGCTCCAGCCCCATTTTCCGCCTCCCGTTCTTGCCGGTGGAGTCAGAAGGCGTCCACGACGTCGAGCTCCCTCCGCCGTGCCTACCACTGCCTCCGCCGCCACTGCTGGCCCCTCCAAGAAGGCCAGGAGGAGAGACGGCGATTCTGCTGCCGCCGGCCCATCCACGACCGGAGGAGACGGTAGGGAAAGACGTGACCAGCAGCCGATCCACTACCGTCCCTCCGGGGCTTCTCGGGGTGGCAAAACTCGAACGGCTCGAGGCGGCAGATGCCGCTAAAGTGACTTTTCCTCTTGTGGTCCCCTCTACACCCTCCCCGGCCCCCTCATGATTTTGTGCCGTAAAAATAAATAAAAAGTTCCCTAAAAAGGGGACTATATTATTGGCCAAACAAACTGTGTGTTTCTTCAACAATACATATGATGGGGTTGCGAAACGTGAATTTGCATTATTACATTGAGAGATGAGTCATGTTGTGTTACGAGATTAAGCAAGGTCTGCAAGCATACACTCAGTCATAGAAAGGTTCTATTAGCCTGACGCTCCACATGCAGGTAGAAGCTGGTGGTATGTTCCGTTGCTTGAGCACAGTAATGTTGATCCACGACACTGTTGTGTTAGTTGCAGTAATACTCGTACACACACGTTCCATGGCCTGGCCGTTACTCTCTGTCAGTGTTTTTGCTATGTACGACATAGAAAGCAGGTGTAGGATTCACACACACACGACTTGTTTTGTTATAAATCCTGTTCACAGTCTGTGGGTAGCGGGCATTGTATTAGCTTTTGCTATACATTGGCATTCTACCGAAGGTCTCAAAATGCTACAGTTGTTTTTGGTGTGTAGGGGAAAAAGGGTTTGTGTGAGGGGGTGCCGAATAAACCCCTCCTTCCCACTTGATTGGTTTAGGAGATTTTTTCTCATTCTGCTGAGCCAGTCAGGGCCGAGCCGTTCAACGTCTTGGCAGGGGGGGGGGGGGGGGGAGGGTTGTCCTGACACGACTCCTATTACAAACAGGAGTCGTGTACAGGGTTTCCCCCGTCATAGCATATGCGTTGCTATGGCGACGGCTTCCGTGAGTTAAAGATCTTTACGTAAGGTTTGTGGTGTTAAAGTGTCGGGTTAGAGCGTAGGGCTTGCGGGTCTGCTACGCTCGATTTTATGTGTAAACTTGAGTCGGTTGGTCACGTGACTCACAGTTGACATGTCTTTTTCATTACTACGACTCATGTGGGAAGGCTTCTGGGAAAGTTCGGTCTATACTCTCTGACTAAAGGAGTGACTGGATGTAAAAATGTAAACAGTTTTTACTCCCAGCTGTGCAGTTTGGGTTTATACTGTTGATGCTTCTTCTTTATTATTATAAAGAGTTGGAGTTGGTTGCATCTCACCCCTCTTGTCGTTCCCCTGGGCGCCTTGGGGATTCAATGAAAGGTCTAAATAGCCTATTATTGATGTGGATATACCCGACACACACATAGTGCTAGCTCGGGATGTTCTGTTGGACATTAAGCAACTGACTGGTGCGCCTTGATTGCTTGGGGTTAAAACAGCGTTTTTATAAAGCAACTGGGATGGGGGTTTTTCCTCTTCCGACGACCTGTGTGGTTGTCGACGGATTCTCGTTCATATCGGGGGATGATGACGGAATGGATCTGAACATACGTAGAAGGGTCTCACGCCCTGGGGGTGGGCCGCCGGGCGCGGTTTGCACCGAACGTCTGGGTGGCGCCTTCTTTTCATGTTTAAGATCAACACGCATGTCTGCCCCTTCTCCTGGAGTTGGCAGGTCGGCGTGGTTAGGGCACGGGACTGGTTCTGGTCACGCTGGTCCGGATCAGTTGCACCCGTTGTCCGCCGGGGATGCAGATCTGCTGTTCTGGTACCCTGAGGGACTTGGGCTTTTTTCAGGGGGAAAAATGCCAGGTCGGTCCGGGTGTCACGGGGTTAAGCGCTATGGAGCCCTTGTTGGGTACATTGTGTTCTACACTGTCGTAATGGCTTACGGCCGTGCCAACCTGTACACGCCCGATCTCGTCAGATCTCGGCCGCCACGCAGGTTGGTCTTGGTTAGTACTTGGTTGGGTGACCTCCTGGGAATACCAAGTACGGGGTGCTTGGGGCTGGTTCTCCATTTCTTTCGCTCTTCTCTTACGCGTGGCGAAGAGGGGCCTGTTGGGGTGGTCTTTGACCTCCTCGGGGGACCCTGTGCTCCCCGTATCACCGGGCCCGGTCCGAAGTAATGTTTTCGTTGACCCGTAGGCCCGGGATAACCCTGTTGGAAACTGAAACACGGGTACTGCGGTGGTGCCGCAGGTACGTTTTGGAGTTTTTTCCTGAGGGGTTATGGGACCGACCACCGCATAGGGTAATGCCTGGGTGGTTGGTTCTCTGGTGTGTCGGTGCAGTGTCAACTCCCGGGTTGCCCGGTTGAGTGTGCCCCTGCACGTTCATGACGTCTGCCAATTGTGTCAGCCTTCGCTTTGAGGGAGGTTTGTCATGGTGACGACAACGCCAGCATACGCCCCTTCCGCCGGGGCGGCTGTGTTCAGCTGACCCCTCTGGCGCCTGTCTCGTCCGCAGTCTCCAGGCTCGGGTTAACAGCCTGTTGCCTGGTTTTTTCCCCGGTGCGCTGCCTGCTTCCGTGGTAAGTCTTGTTATTACGGCCGTACTGACTGCCTGTACTGCAGGGTCAGTGTGCCAGGCGGTGTACTATTGGGGGGACAGGGCCCGCTCGGCTGAGGGGCCTTTGTCCGAATACGCTGGCGATGTGGGGGGCGGGGTCACTAAGTGCCACCTGGTGGGGTCTTGATGCTGGCATCATGGACTTCTCCAGGCCCCCGTTCCAGGGGGTCCAGTCCCTTTGGTGGGTCTGGGCCTTCCTTCGCGCTCCGCTGCTACGGCCTTGCCACGGGGTTGGGGTTACCCTTGACCCCGTGATTCTGGGGGCAGTAACGAGGTTGTTCCCTCCGTTCGTTCCCGGGTGGCATGCGGGTTGTGCGCGCGTGTAGTCGTGGGGTCAGGCCACGGTCTGCTCACCCTGTGCGTTGAGTTGCTCGAGTGCCTCTTCGCACGGTCGGGTCCGTCGCCCTCCCGGGAACCTCCAATATGGGGGTTTTGAAAGATTAAAGATAGAGCTGATATAGTGGATCTATTTAAGGCAAAGGGAGCAGAGAGGGTCGCATCGTCCCGGTCATCATCACGGGACGTCCAACACTCCGATCATCACTCCGAGACAGCCACTCACAGGGAGACAGGGAGACGGGACAGGCGTTAGACAGTTCGCGTGATTGTGATGGGCGGACATAGCAATAGATACAAGTGGTAAGCATGTTAGTAATAGAATTGATATATGTAGTAAGCATATTATGTGAATAGAATAGAAGTACTTAACCCAGCAATGAACTCCACGTCTAAACCACGTTGACAGACCACGGACAGAAGACGGTAAGAAGCTGATCCATGGTCTCGGTGGTGCACGTAGAACAGTCACTGCAATCTTGGCCAAGACCCCGAGACATCCACCACCTTTGTCAGCACTACGAGACAACCACTCAGAGAGATGGGGGGGGGGGGGTTGGGACAGGGGTTCGAGAGTTCCCGTGTTTGTAGTGGGCGGAGATGGAGCAATAAAAACATAAATACATGTAGTGAGCATAAGCATGCATGGTGACAATAGAATCATAGTAATTGAGTAATAGATAGAACTACTGCAGGCATATGGATACAGGATGAGAAATAAGACAATAGCTCAGGGCCGTATGCCCCGGGGGGCAGGAGAAGCCACTCAGAAGGTTCAGCACTGCAGGCCAGACAGAAGGCGGTATAAAGCTGTTCCATGGGACCGATTGAGACAGAGACAGAGGTTGAAAAGGTTCTCCCATGTCTGCAGAAAAGCAGACATGGGAGCAAATAGACATCCTAACTAAACTAGACAGATTAATCTAAGGGTCAGTCCCCGACCAGGTGAGATCAGGGTAGGTTGAAGGAGAGAGAGAAAAGATGGGCAGGCACCCCTGACGATGGCAGGTAATTTGTTCCATGGGTAGGGAGAGCGGTAGACAAAGGCTCTGTGGCCGGCGGATTTCTTTTTAACCCTAGGGATCGATAGAAGCGCAGAGCACAAGCGGGCGAGTATCGAGAGATGAGATCGGATAGATAGAGCGGTGCAAGCCCATTTAAAATGTTGTAGGTGAGGAGTAGCACTTTAAAGTCAGATCGGGCTTGAATAGGAAGCCAGTGTAAGGCGGACAAACTGGTGGGATGTGATAACATTTTCTAGTTTTAGTTAGTATCCGTGCGATAATGTCATACGATGATACGATAATGTGAACACATGATACGATAATGTGAACACATGATACAATAATGTGATACGATGATACGATAATGTGAAAACATGATACGATAATGTGAACACATGATACGATAATGTGAAAACATGATACGATAATGTGATATGATGATACGATAATGTGAACACATGATACGATAACGTGCACACATGATACGATAATGTGAACACATGATTCAATAATCCAACAATAAAACAAAATGACCCCATCTTGCATTTCTTCATCCAAGCACCATATTGCCCAGTAGCATAAAGACTTACACAATCTCAAATCAGGACTTGTAAGTTAACTTAATTGATTCTACTCCAATGGGGAATATGGGAGCTTGCAGTGACATGACAATATGCTGATTTCAGCAGTAACAAAGTACTTTTACAAGTAAAAAGTACTGTACTGTAAATCCAGATTTGAGGTACCTTCATTTTGAAGTGAGTACTTTTATTTGTACCACTAGTACTCTGGTCTAGAGGTATTTGATATGTGTATGGTCAGGATGTTTGTTTGTTTGTTTGTTTGTTTGTTTGTTTGTTTATTAGGGTTAGATCTTTTTTTCTTTTAAATTTTTTTAATTTAACTCAGATAATGGTTGAAGAAGTGCATCTTTAGTCGACGGCGAAAGATTGGACTGGTTTCGGCTGTCCTAACTGGGGTGGGTAGTTCATTCCACCATTGTGGGGCAAGGACTGAGAATAGGGGACTTCTCTTTGATGACCCTCCCGGAGCTTGGATAGGAGTAGGTCTGAGGCGGCCAGGAGATGCAGAGCGTAGGGGTCTTGAGGGTTTGTAGTTAGAGACCATTGACCGGAGGTAGGCGGGAGCGGTTCCCTTTGCCGCACGGTATGCTAGGTCAAGGGCCTTGAAGCGGATTTGTGCAGCGATGGGGAGCCAGTGCAGGCCCCTAAGAAGTGGGGTGACATGGGCCGACTTCGGTAGGTTTGAGATCAGGCGGGCCGCTGCGTTCTGAATGAGTTGAAGAGGCTTGGTGGCAGGTCCGTGACTATATCCACAGTCACGATGGACTTCATGTGTTGTGAAGTGACTGTGGCACGTAGCGGTACTGCAAGTAAACTCACTCCCCTTAAAAAAGGCATCCAGACCCATTACTTAGAGGTGAATTCACCTCTTGGTATAGTGGTATGTGATGCCGCCCGCGACGCGGGAGACCGGGGTTCAACTCCCACTCGGGGCAATCCCTTAACAGGGGTCGAATCTGAAACACAATGCAGAGCAATACGAGACCGGCTACAGTGGTGCCGTGACCCGGATGCCTTGAGTGGTGTGAGTTTAGGGGGGTGAGTGTAACGGAGGTCCGTGAGTATATCCACAGTCACGATGGACTTCATGTGTTGTGAAGTGACTGTGGCATGTAGCGGTACTGCAAGTAAACTCACTCCCCTTAAAAAAAGGCATCCAGACCCATTACTTAGAGGTGAATTCACCTCTTGGTATAGTGGTCTGTGATGCCGCCCGCGACGCGGGATACCGGGGTTCAACTCCCACTCGGGGCAATCCCTTAACAGGGGTCGAATCTGAAACACAACGCAGAGCAATACGAGACTGGCTACACCAGCAAGCAGTGCGTTGCAGTAGTCGAGGCGGGAGATGACTGTTGATTGGACGAGGAGTTGGGTGGCTTCTTTTGTCAGGAAGGGGCGGATCCTTCTGACATTGCTCCGGAGGAATCTGCAGGTTCTGTTTGTCACTGCGATGTGAGCGGAGAAGTTCAACTGTTCGTCGAGGACAACACCAAGGTTCTTGGCAGTCGGGGACGCGGTCACAGCTGCATTCTCGACTGTGATGGAAAGGTCGGTCAGGGGGGAGGATTTGGCCGGCAGGTGGAGCAATTCTGTTTTGCTTAGGTTCAGTTTGAGGTGGTTGGTCGTCATCCAGGCGGAGATGTCAGACAGACAGGCCGAGATCCGCTCAGAGACGTGCATATCTGAGGGAGGGAAGGAGAGGAAGAGTTGAGTATCATCGGCATAACAATGATACGAGAAGCCATGAGACGTGATCATGTTGCCCAGTGATTTTCCTACTTCCTGCTTCAGCAAAGCAAGCTGCTTTTACTGTCGCTCCGCTCCGCTGCTTTTGCCTATCGCTATTATAATGATTTATTACAGCCCTTTCAACTTTAATTACTCTGTACGTTAACTCCCAGTTCCTATGGTACTTCTCCAGAACTGTGAATTTTCTTATCTATTCAGATTTTTTACCACAGTCGAAAGGACGAGTAGCAAGATTCTCCGTGGGAGGAATAGCGAGCCGTCTTATCAGCTACACACAAAGGACTATGTCGCAAGGCAAGGATATTTATGAAAGACGAGGAAGGTTTTCCTTGTTATTTTGAGTTTTAACGAGACGGAAGACGACAGTGGTTTGGTCGTGTGAGTAATAGCACAGCTCCAGGGCAACGGAACTGCCCCGTGTAGGAGAGAGAAACGGACATCTCCGGGGCGACGGAAGCTGCCCCGTTTAGGAGAGAGCGACGGACAGCTCTCGTGTATGATATTTCATAAAGACCCCGGTTGTGAAGTGAGTGACCCACCATCACCACCACCACCACCACCATCACCACCACCACCATCACCACCACCACCACCATCATCACCACCATCATCATCATCACCACCACCACCACCAGCTAAGTACCTAGCTTAGCTTCAGCTTAGCCTAACCTGAAAAGACAGGAAATAAGGGAAGATGCCGGGACTCGGCTCTCCCACAGAATGTACTAACTGCTTGAAGATGAGTATGAGGATTGTAGAGCTGGAGGCTCGGGTTTCTACCCTGTACCAAATACAGCAGGATGAGCAACTCCTTGACTCTATTTTTGAAGCTACTACAAATATAGCCAACAATACCATGATTGAGACCTGGCCTAGTATGCTAGTAGCTACAGAACAGCACCACCCAAAAGACGGTCCTTGGCACAACCAAGGAGCTAAACCAAAGCAGTGGACCACCGTCAAGGATAAAAGGAGAAATAAACGAACCAGGAACTCACCCCCGGTACCGCCAGGAAATAGTTTCAACCTACTCTCGGAAACACGCATATCAACACCCAAAGCAAAGAGACATAGAAGCGTGGCTAACAACGCTAACGAAGCAAACAGCGAGCGTAACGGAGCTCACGCTAACGACGCTAATAGCAAGAATACCGGAGCTCACGCGAACACTAGCGAAGCAAACAGCTGGCATGCCGGAGCTTACGCTAATGCTGGCGAAGCTAACAGCCGGCACATCAGAGCACACGCTAACGATGAGACGACGAGGAAAACAGAGCAAACGTCGAAGGTACGAGACTAACATTAACATGACGGCTACTGAGAAGGCTAGTGGTACAGCTAGCGAGGCTATTTCACCAAGGCCACAAGACTGTGGTGAGAACCGGCAGACTCTGCCTAATCCAAAAACAAACAGCCCCAGAACTGTTGGAAAGAAAAATACTAACTTCACACAGAAAACAGACTGCATATTGATTGGAGATTCCACAACAAGGTACGTGGAAATGGCAAACACAGAAAATCGATGTCTAGAAAACACATCTGTGAAGGAGCTGACCAAAATACTTCCAACACTCATCGGGCCAAACATAACAAAAATTGTCATTCACTCTGGATCGTTTGACATCCTGCGAAGGAAAACGGGCACAGAGACATTGAAAGAGGATTTCACTTGCTTAATGAACACACTAGACAAATATCAGGATGTATCCATCAGTGGACCAATTGCATGCTATCGCAGAGGACAAGAAGCCTTTAGTCGACTCCTAAATTTGTATTCATGGTTAGAATCTGCCTGTCTTACACACGGACTGAATTTCATTGACAATTTTAATGTGTTCTGGAATAATCCTGAACGCTTTCAGAGGAATGGATTCTTCCCAAACCGCCTTGGTTCGAAGCTTCTAGCAGCAAACCTACGTCATGCCTTAGTGACTTCCAAGGGCATCAAACTCGTGATACAAGCACGAGCACAAGGCGTCCTGTCCCCAGACAAGGCCATCATGGCCACCAGCAACCCGCTTGATCAAATGTCCCCGAGAGCGCTAATCAAACCAGCTCATCATGCACTAGAGGAGATGGACAATCTGCTAGCACCAAAAAGTGTATTAAATGAATAGTACAAATACCATGCCATCTTTCAAAACATACCGGTAATCTTAACCAGCCAATGGCATGGTAAAAGCTATAACAGATATACACCATCAATGCGTTCACCTGCTATTAACCTCAAAGCCATCAAGGTCAAGCCAAAGCAGACCTCCTCTAAAGAAGTCCAGCTAATAAAATTAGCCCTCCTAAATGTCAGATCATTGAATAATAAAACATTTTTAGTAAATGATCTGATTAAAGAAAATAACTTAGATTGCATTTGCCTAGTAGAGACATGGCTAAATAATGACACAGCTACATCAATAATGATTGAGGCTTCTCCACCAGACTATAATTTTTATCAAATACCCAGAAAAAATAGAAGGGGTGGCGGAGTTGCAGCAATTTTCTCCTCAAAACTCTTGTTTAGAATCACGGAACTAGGCGAGTTCATGTCGATGGAATATCTTGCCATTGAGCTGAAAACAGAATCAATCATTATTGTCACGATTTACCGACCGCCCAGACACTCACCAATATTTATACAGGAGCTCTCTGAACTGATCTCATTATGTGTTACCGGATATGATAAGGTGATCCTAAATGGAGACTTGAACATCCATTTTAATAAGAAAACAGACTCCAAAACTATAGAGCTAGAAAATCTACTGGATAGCTTTGACCTAACACAACATATAACAAATGCAACTCACAAGCTTGGAAATACATTAGACTTAGTTATAACAACAACTGGGCTAAGCATAACAAATGTCTCAATAACTGAATTACCTGTCTCCGACCATCACTGTATATTTTTTGATACTCAAATAACCCTTACTAAAACAAAAAAAGAAATCATAGTTAAAAAGAGGCTCCTAAACGACAAGGCTGAATCAAAGTTCATTAATCTTATCAGATTACATGAACCACACAATCATGACAGCTCTCTAAATGAAATGGTAGAAAATCTCAATGATGCACTGTCGTATTAGATTCTGTCGCCCCACTAAAAATGAAAAAGAAAAAAACCAGAGCCTCAACTATAATGCTGTCAACAAAGAAAAAAGGAAATGTCGTGCAGCAGAGCGAAAATGGAGAAAAACAAAAATCCGCTTAGCAAGGAAAGACTACTTCTCTAAAATCATTACAGAAAATGCTGGAAACTCCAGAATCCTTTTTTCCACTATTAACCTACTACTCAACACTGCCCCTACACCTCCTCAGTCATCAACGGTTAAGTGTGAAGAACTTGCACTATTCTTTAACAACAAAATAACCTTGATCAGGGCCAGCATTACTCATGATGGAAATAAAGCTGATTGCAGCAAACCGTGCAATGTAACCATGAGAAGTTTCACATGCATCACATTAGATGTACTCTGCAAAACTGTCTCAGAATGTAACTCCTCCACCTCAGACATTGACCCTATGCCTACAGCTTTCTTCAAACGGGTGTTTAATAGGGTTTCAAGCCCTGTGCTAGATATCATAAACACTTCCCTTAGAACTGGTATTTTCCCAGATGCCTTTAAAACAGCAGTTGTAAAGCCATTACTAAAAAAACCTAACTTGGATAGTAATGAAATGGCAAATTATCGTCCAATATCCAACCTACCATTCATTAGCAAAGTACTTGAAAAGATAGTTTCAGTTCAAATAAATTCCTTTCTTGAAGAAAACAACATCTTAGAAGAATTTCAGTCGGGATTCAGAAAATATCATAGCACTGAAACTGCCCTCACCAAAATAATCAGTGACCTCAGGCTAAACTCTGACGAGAATAAGATCTCCATCCTTGTCCTGCTAGATCTCAGTGCAGCATTTGATACAATCGATCGCGATATTCTAATCGATCGTCTTGAAAACCTTGTCGGTTTCTCAGAACATGTACTAAGCTGGTTCAAAACATACATCAGAGGGAGGAAATTCTATGTTAGACTAGGAGAGCACATGTCTGATATATACGACAACAACTATGGAGTTGCACAAGGGAGTTGCTTAGGTCCTTTACTCTTCTCCCTTTACATGTTACCGCTGGGTGATATCATCAGAGAACATAATGTAGATTTCCATAGCTATGCGGATGATACACAACTGTACATATCTGCTGAACCAAATGATACAGCGATCAGCTCCATTACAGACTGCTTACTGGCAATAAATAAATGGATGAGTAAGAACTTCCTGAAACTAAATGAGAACAAAACTGAAATTCTAATTATCGGCCCCAAAACTAAAAAAGAAACGTTAATAAAGAACCTAGGAGGACTAACCCCTTGGATCAAATCTGAGGTCACTAGTCTCGGGGTTATCATAGATTCAGAACTGAACTTCAATTCTCATATTAGCAAAGTAACGAAAACATCGTTCTTCCATCTCAGAAATATAGCAAAAGTACGACCATTTATTAATCAGAACGATGCTGAGAAGCGAATTCATGCATTCATATCTAGCCGGTTAGACTACTGTAATGCACTTTTCACAGGTCTCCCTAAGAAAACCACAGAGAGGCTTCAGCTAATCCAAAACTCCGCAGCCCGACTGCTAACTAGAACCAAAAGGAGAGAGCACATTAGTCCAGTCTTAGCTGCTTTACACTGGCTTCCTGTAACATTTAGAATTTACTTTAAGGTCCTTCTCCTTACATACAAAGCTCTAAATGGACAGGGACCTAGCTACATCACCAACACTCTAATAAATTACACGCCAGCAAGAACACTGCGATCATCAGCTGCTGGACTACTAGAGGCTCCTAGAAACAGTCAAAAGAGGATCGGTAATGCAGCCTTTATCAACTATGCCCCAAAACTGTGGAACAAACTACCCCAAAACATCAGGGAAGCCAACTCGCTAGACATCTTCAAAAGACAGCTTAAAACCTATCTCTTTGCTCAGGCATTTCAATGACTTACCTGCACTATTCTTACCCTGCCTACTTTACTATGCTAATTTTATCTTATTTTACACTGCCTATCAAATTCATGTGTCGGTTATCACACTTTTTACTTCTTACTGATGACTATTTTTAAACTGAATCATTTTAAACTATTTTTCACACTTTTTACTGTAACCTTGCTATTTACATTTTTACTGTTGTTGTATGTCCGTTCTATTTTATAATTTTTAGACTATTTTTAAACTTAATCATTTTAAACTACTTTATTATTTGTATTACTGAATAGAGAGCCTATTAGGATGCTAGATCCTAATGTGAAACACTGTGATTTACCATACCTTGCTATGCTCGCTCATGCCTGTATTTTTTATGTCTGTTCTATTTTATAATTTTTAGACTATTTTTAAACTGAATCATTTTAAACTATTTTTATTATTTGTGTTACTGAAAACTGTAAGCGGAGAGCCTATTGGGATGCTAGATCCTAATGTGAAACACTGTGATTTGCCATACCTTGCTACCTGTCTATCTTTTTATGCCCGCTTATGCCTATTTTTTACTGTTGTGAAGCACTTTGAACTGCAACATCTGTATGAAAAGTGCTATACAAATAAAGTTATTATTATTATTATTATTATTATTTAGTGTAGAGGGAGAAGAGAAGGGGTCCTAGGACAGAGCCCTGGGGGACACCCGTCCGCAGGGGGCGGGTGGCCGACAGGGTCCCTCTCCATGACACTCCATGACGTCTTTCCAGACGTCTCTTGATATGGACGTGTTTTTCTTATATATATATAAAAGAAAAACACGTCCATATATATATATCCTGTCTGCGTACAGGTGTAAATAACTGGGTATCTCACTTCTATTTCTGCCTCAAGGTGCCACATCAGCTGTGAGAGGTGAGAGATTGAAGATGACTGGAGATGAGCATCTTGTGATGCTTGTATGAAGGCTGCTGCACTAGATAACCCCAGTAGATTTCCCACAAACTGGGATGTAATATTAAAACAAAAAGAAGCGTGTCAGAGACATTTCATTCATAACACATACAAATGCTGTTTTGTCTCTAAGGGTAGCTTGGGGTATAATGATTTTTTCAACAAAGTACAATATCAAGCAGGGCTCTTATGCCTAGCAGTCTGCCTTTATCCTGCAGTGTGCCAAATGTCCCACAAAATGATTTCTGAACTATGTGCGAATGTTCATGTTCAAAATACAGTTTCCCTTTGATCACACATCCCATTGCTATGCAGTCCAACATGACGAACATCATTCGGATTAGTAACAGCATTTTCCATACTTCAACCAATATTGATATTGAATGAATGTGAGTCTACACCGGGACACAAGTACATTGCTTTTTGTTTTATCAAATATTGCACATAACATATAACAAGACATACCATAACACAATAATAAATAATGTAAAGAATAATTTAAGGAATAAATTAAATTAAATAATATAGTAATAATCATTAACAGATCAACAGACAATAACAATAACATGTGGGGTCATGCGACAAAGAGAGCAGGACCATTTTAAATAAATAATTTATATATATAATTATAAAAAAATATATAAAAATAAAATCTAAATTAAAATATCAAAATTATAAAAAATAAAAGACACAACTTCCCCTAAACCCACCCCCCAGGACCTCTCAGGACCAACCATCCCGATCCCGCTCTGTTGCTGGGACACAAGTAAATTGCTATGTACACAATGGCTGCTGACATTATATGGTTCCTAAAGCACTCAGTGTCCCCCAGATAGCAGAGTGTAGCTGACGTGAGCGAAACAGAAGGACCTAATCTCTACAACGTCTCTACAAGACTGACGTTCCTTTTCTCCCTCTCTCTCTCTCTCCCTCCCTCCCTCCATCCCTCCATCAGTGGGCCCCCACATCGGCAGGTACTGTGGCCAGGGCTCCCCCGGCCGCGTCATCTCCTACACAGGGATCTTGTCAATGACCATCACCACTGACAGCGCCATCGCCAAGGAGGGCTTCTCCGCCAACTACACCATCCGCGAGAGGAGCCTGCGCCTCGGGCAAACTGACGAGGGTGAGCGCCTCAGAGTCATTTATCTATTTCTATTCATGCGATGGTTGACTGTGCACTTACTCACCCTGTTTACACTCACACACTTCCACGCATTCACACCTGAAATATATGACTGGTTTTCGTTATGATTATAACAGGATAAGTAAGTAAAGTACGTATGTAAACACCCTTAATTCAGGCAAAGTGGTGTTTAGTCTTTTACACCGAATGTGTCTGGACAGACACATTTCACATGCATTTATACAGTGGTAGGTGTTTAGGTCAGGTCAGGCAAAGTTAGGGCTGGCCGGGGACAGCGCTTGGTAGAAGGTTAATCCAACACACCTGAGAGCTACCCAGTACAACCACAGTCTGATACTGTCTGATCACTTTCCACCAGATCAGTTTGAGGTTAAATGACTTGCTTGAGGACAGCTTGACTTTTGACAGCTGCAGTGATTACTCAGTGTTTTGTCAATTCACCAGTGTCCACACTGTTGTCCACACTGTTGTCCACGGTCACTTGCTAGGAATAAATCCACATTGAGGCACTGCTAGACGAACCACACCACTGACCCTTCACCGCTGGCTTGTTGTTCACAGAGGTGTACCCCTCCTGTTGACTTGTTGTTCAGAGGTGTACCCCTCCTGTTGACTTGTTGTTCAGAGGTGTACCCCTCCTGTTGACTTGTTGTTCAGAGGTGTACCCATCCTGTTGACTTGTTGTTCACAGAAGTGTACCCCTCCTGTTGACTTGTTGTTCAGAGGTGTACCCATCCTGTTGACTTGTTGTTCAGAGGTGTACCCCTCCTGTTGACTTATTGTTCACAGAGGTGTACCCCTTCTGCTGACTTGTTGTTCACAGAGGTGTACCCCTTCTGCTGACTTGTTGTTCACAGAGGTGTACCCCTTCTGCTGACTTGTTGTTCACAGAGGTGTACAGAGGTGTACCCCGAATATTGAATGTGAAGAATGCTGAAGATTTCAAGAGCTCCACAATAAAAGAATTTGGTATTTCTGAATTAAATGTTTATCTATAAAGTCTGTATTCATTCAGTGCATCTTGAGTAAAACACTACAAACAAAAGGACATGTTTGATATCTAATCACAAAAACTGTGTGTGTGTGTGTGTGTGTGTGTGTGTGTGTGTGTGTGTGTGTGTGTGTGTGTGTGTGTGTGTGTGTGTGTGTGTGTGTGTGTGTGTGTGTGTGTGTGTGTGTGTGTGTGTGTGTGTGTGTGTGTGTGTGTGTGTGTGTGTGTGTGTGTGTGTGTGTGTGTGTGTGTGCTGAACAGACTTTGCGTGCACGGAGCCACTGGGGATGGAGTCGGGCTCGATCACGCCGGAGCAGATCAGCGCCTCCTCCCAGTACAATTCTAACTGGTCCCCGGAGCGCTCGCGCCTCAACTACCAGGAGAACGGCTGGACACCCTCCGATGACACAGTCAGAGAGTGGATCCAGGTATGGACTGGTGGGATTTAAAAGGGGGATAAAAGAGTATAGAGGAGACACAAGGAGAGAAGGTTACTTGGTCGGATGCTGTTCCTTATACTGTTCCTTATACTTGTCCAGAGAGAGACAAGAAGATAGATACCAGTTTCCTCTCTGTGCGTTCAGTAGAAAGCTATCTGGCTGCCCCCCCTCCGGAAGTACATATCTTTCTGTGGTAAATATCTGTGGTATCTTGTGATATATACTGTATCAGTAGAATCCTCGTCTTTTCTCCCCACATGTCTCTCTGTGTCTTGCCTTAAATATACTTAACAAGTCACAAGGAGACGCAGGGAGCCTGGGGGTTGACCGTCTGACCATCTGTGTGGACCTGGGGTTGCGCCCATTGTGAGCATACAGGAAGTAGTAGGGGAAGACTCACAATGCTCCAGTGAGAATAGACACCCTCCACCCCTCCTTCTTTACTTCCTTCCTGTGGCAGACGAAACAGGAAGTGTGACAGGAAGAGCGCCTCCGCACTAAGCTAGCATTAGCGGCTCTCCCTTAAGACCCTCTATTGTGTATCTGGGGAGTTTGTTTTGGTGCACAGTTAGGTCACTGGGCCATTAGTGAAGACTCTCTGGGGTGTATTTACATGGAGGTTATGGGGTTTAAATGTCATACACACCTGGATGAATTAGAATCGCTTGCCATGCAAATAAACGTTGAAATATGGGCATGGCTATATGTGGTTATATATGGAGTTTTTCTCAGTGAAATTCTTCCCTTGTGTCATGCAATTCTTTTTTTAAGAGGATAATGTCCAGGTCACACCCCTCAGTATACATTATTGAGACAGTAGGAAGGCTGAGAGGGAGACAGAGTAGGGGAGACACAGGAGAGATGGTTATTTATTGAGACAGTAGGAAGGCTGAGAGGGAGACAGAGTAGAGGAGACACATGAGAGAAGGGTCTTTATTGAGACAGTAGGAAGGCTGAGAGGGAGACAGAGTAGGAGAGACACAGGAGAGAGGGTTATTTATTGAGATGGTGTGAAGGCTGAGATGGATACTGAGTAGGGGAGATACAGGAGAGAATGTTCTTTATTGAGACAGTAGGAAGGCTGAGATGGAGACAGAGTAGGAGACACAGGAGATAATGTTCTTTATTGAGACAGTGGGAAGGCTGAGAGAGAGATGGAGTAGAGGAGACACATGAGAGAAGGCTCTTTATTGAGACAGTAGGAAGGCTAAGATGGAGACAAGAGTAATGGAGACACAGGAGAGAGGGTTATTTATTGTGACAGTAGGAAGGCTGAGAGAGAGATGGAGTAGAGGAGACACAGGAGAGAATGTTCTCTGGTGGGGTTTGATTGCGGACCATTAGGGATACATATGGTTCCAGAGATCAGAGGATATACCGTATAGCCGTCGGGTCTCGCCGCCAAAGTCTCCTTGCATTGCGATGAACTGTTCAAGTGAAAGCCTGGTTGGAAGGACTTCAGGTACAGTAGCAGAGGACACTCCAAGTGCCAAGTTGATTTATAGCCCAGAGAACGCAACGCTATACTCCTCGCCCCTCGACTTGGTGAGGAGTTTGAGTTACGACCGTGGTTTCGTGAAGAGAAATGTTCCCATTTTATTTGATTAAGTGCGGCGAGTGGCCCTGTGTTCTCCGCAGTGCAGCTCAGCCCCCTCCCCATTCATCTTGCTTGAGAAGAAAATTATTTCTTGGTTTAATTCATGCACGCATGCCACTTACTACAAACACGTGTATTATTAATTCATATAGGAATTTATATTGATACTATTTTCAGTGTGGCAATGTGGATGACGCGAGAGTCATTTTATCGCTTTAATTACATTCTCGCTCTCATTCCATCATCGTCTATTATTATAAGGAGAGAGATCAAAGATCCGGCATTTGTAAATATTTATAATTTTTTTAAACAGAAAAAACTTTCTAATCTAACTTGGCTCCCAGACAGAATTTACATAATTTAATTAATTTTGGCCTGCTGCTTCTCCTAGGTGCAACTCAACTGTGATGGAAATCAAGCGCACCTTTTTTATTTAACCTTTATTTCACCAGGTAAGAAGCTCTTTTTCGAGCAACACCTGACATAAAACAATAAACAAGAACAACCATACAGGACAGTAAATGAACATAGACAAAGGGGAAAAAGATAAAAATAAAAAGAGCAAGCAGCAGCCTGGGGGGGGGGGGGGGGGGGCTGGTTACAGGGGATTGATTGAGAGGGAAGGGTTAGGCTAAGCATCAAACATTGTAAACAAACACATGTAACATTAATGCAGCGTGTACAGTAACCAGTAGGAATTAACCTGAGAAACTATGCAAAGTAATAAAAGCCTGGGCCCTCATTTATCAACAATGCTTAGAAAGTGTTCTATTTTCGTTCTTAAGCACAGAATTTAGAATGTGTGTACGTACAGAAAAATCGGGATGTATCACACGTGCATACACAGGTTCTACGCACACTCCGTGTTGATAAATACCATTTGTTCTACGCTCTGCGCTCGTGCACGATTTTAAGTATTTGCATATAGAACCGCCCGTAATTAACCATATACGGTAATGAATCACCCCCATGAAATGTGGAAAAGTGGACTAAGCCGAGCGAAGCGTGTTATGGGAGAAATACGCGACAGGCTGACAGACATGTATACGTATGGTGATGTCGGATATGATATCTATTAACTTCCTAAAGACCATTGCTGCCTGGGCAGCGCAAACACTAATAAAGACCGTTAACCACTGTTTGCCATTGCTGTCATTAATAACCATGCTGGAATATGCCTTTTCTTCGTTTTGTTCGATTAATACCCAGGGATTAAAGTTCTCCGTCAATTTTCTACCTGCATATGATTTGTAGAGGCATACAATCTATTTTGATGTCGGTATTAGGTAGCCTATATAAACAATAATACGAGAGCATATACAAGAACAATGAATCTCACTGCCATGTAGCCTACGCCATGTGTAGCCTGCCTATATGTGATCAATACAAACTTGAACTTGAATTCCATCATGTCTGTGTGCGGGAGCTCACAAGGCTGTTGTCACAATGTAAATAAAAACATGCACTGAAAAGTTACAGTATGTAGTTGGTTGATTATTTGTATGACAGTCAGTAAACCCTTGCAAAAAGTATCCCTTTTATTTAATGAATTGAAAACATGCAGCATTGCCTTCCTCCCGGCATGCAGCAACAACATGTATCAGGCAAATGCGCATCACTGAGTGGAATCCCTTTCTATTCACATAACTGCATTTGTGATGGAGCTTTGACAGCTAAGCAAAACAGAATTGCTCCACCTGCCGGCCAAATCCTCCCCCCTGACCGACCTTTCCATCACAGTCGAGAATGCAGCTGTGACCGCGTCCCCGACCGCCAAGAACCTTGGTGTTGTCCTCGACGACCAGTTGAACTTCTCTGCTCACATCGCAGCGACAACCAGAACCTGCCGATTCCTCCTGAGCAACGTCAGAAGGATACGCCCCTTCCTGACAAAAGAAGCCACCCAACTCCTCGTCCAATCAACAGTCATCTCCCGCCTCGACTACTGCAACGCACTGCTCGCTGGCCTCCCGGCCACTGCCACTAAGCCTCTTCAACTCATTCAGAACGCAGCGGCCCGCCTGATCTCAAACCTACCGAAGTCGGCCCATGTCACCCCACTTCTTAGGGACCTGCACTGGCTCCCCATTGCTGCACGAATCCGCTTCAAGGCCCTTGACCTAGCATACCGTGCGGCAAAGGGAACTGCTCCCGCCTACCTCCGGTCAATGGTCTCTAACTACACACCCTCAAGACCCCTACGCTCTGCATCTTCTGGCCGCCTCAGACCTACTCCTATCCAAGCTCCGGGAGGGTCATCAAAGAGAAGTCGCCTATTCTCAGTCCTTGCCCCACAATGGTGGAATGAACTACCCACCCCAGTTAGGACAGCCGAAACACGTCCAATCTTTCGCCGTCGACTAAAGACTCACTTCTTCAACCATTATCTGAATAAAAAAAAAAAAAAAAAAAAAAAATCTAACCCTAACTAACCATACTGTCATGCACTTGTCCTAATAAACTAACCTACACTGTAGCACTCAACACTTTGATGAACATTGTTACTCAGCTGATAGAGTTGTGCTCTTCCTGATGGCTTGTCGTACAGAACTTGTAAGTCGCTTTGGATAAAAGCGTCAGCTAAATGACTAAATGTAAATGTAAATGTACAGTAACAGTCTATTGCTCGATCCATCTCCAATATCACGATGGACCGTGCCGGTGGCCAAAGACCCGAGGGTGGAGACTGACTTGAATGTGCATGGGGATGGCATTTGTGCGTTTTGTTCCACGCTCCAATTTCGGTCTCAAATTGCGGTACAAATGAAGGAGGTGTCTCGGGTATAGCGGACTCTAGTTAATATTATGTTCTCTCGGCAATTAGACTGCCCCTCATTCATTCATTCATTCATTCCTATCTGCTATCTCTGAAAACAGTTCCCCGCGAGCGCAGTCAGTGCACCCCATAGTATTCCGATAACCCTATATATAAACCATGCTGCATTCATTCGGAAAGAAAGACCTATTCCAAATGCTATATTTATAGGGTTTGACAATAATTACACTACTGTCGCTATTTTACAATGAACTATAATGAATTATGGGTCATACAGAACATGCCAGTGTTGAAACTAATGTACGGAAGCTTATTTTCACAATGCAATATTCATATTCTACCACCGGGCGCTAGGTACGCACGGTCGGAACTGTGCGTAAATATACGCACAAAGTCAAGCACACGTTCAAATTGATAAGTCCAACACTTTGCTTAGAAATGATCATACGCATGGGTTACGCACATATCTGTGGAGTTTAAGAGATTTTTGAAGTCCATTTCCGCCCAGGTAAACGGAGCAGAGTACACAAAAGCCTTTTTCCCAAACTCGTGGGACTGAGATGGATAGAAAGTCCTGAGAACGCAATCTGTAGGAACTTAGTCCTTGGTCTCACTGGCACTACAAATTTCCCGACTTTTCAAGCAAACCCACAGTGTTATCTGCACCTGCATCGTGTTTTTATTGTATAAAATGCATCAATCTGCTTTTGTGGACTATTGGAGGAGGACCCAGTATTTAGCCTTCAGCTATACCTTGTGTTTTTATTAACTTTCGCTTTTAAAAGCTCGTCAATCGTCCGTTTTCACTCGACTCAAGCCGTGGTTTTATTCGGTTGCATCTGATTTCACTTCATCAAGTGAATTATTGCTAATTCATCATCTACTCTGAAATCAAATCCGTGGAAATTATAGATTTTTTATAGATTTCTTATTTAATTATTGACATTGATAAGATAAGTGACAGCTACGATAGAGATGCTGAGGTGAGAGGTGTTTTCGGTGTGATGTTTTTGTGTAGCACTCACCCCATTACACAGTGTAATCCAAAAGCGAAGTGAAAAATAATCTGAAGATATCATTGAGATAGTGTCCCAGCGGGCCACGTTCTGGATCTTGGAACAGGTTATCCCTCATCTCAATCATGTTGCCTTGACAACACCCCCCCCCTGTCTTGTGATTTA
>NC_140168.1:172201606-172236606 GCF_963971535.1 Notolepis coatsorum
TGAACGTATAACTATATAATGTTAATGCCACAAAACGAATGCCTTTATTATAAAGTAGTAACTTTATAGTAATAATAAGAAGAAAGGGTCGGGGGGGTAACCACCCCTGCCCGCGACACAGAGTGAACGGCGCACAACCAGAGGGGAAACTTCTAATCCGTGTTTCACTTTCAATAACTAATGCATGCTTGCCGAATCCCAAACAATATTCATGCTGCAAAGTCATCCTCTAAAGATAGACATTTAGACTAGAGGCAGGCTATATGCTATAAAGAGTAGACTACTACTAAAAAGAAAAAAAAATTTATTCAAACTTTTATTTTAAATTTTTTGTGTAGGAAATATTTTGCAAATTTGTGCGGTAAGGAAATCATCAATACCGCGGCAGCTCTACTATACAGTATGGAATAGAATAGAAGTGCTTTATTGATGCCGAGGGAAATTCAGCACTACAGAGATCGCTCACAATAAACATTTAGGTAATTAAAAATCACAAATCACAAATAAGAATACAAATACAAATACAGTCAGGGATATACATTCTAAAATATGTATATACATTCTTAAATATACAGCCAAAAATATACAGTAAAATGTACAGTAATAGGTGTAAAAAAAAATGTCAAGTGTCGACGTAAAGGTAAAAGGTCATAAGTCAAAAAGTCCAGGAGATATGTTAGAGTTTGTACTCTGTGCTCAGTGAGGCACAGTGATGCGTTATATAGTTTGATGGTTGTCGGAAGGAAGGACTTCCTGTGCCGTTCAGGGTTGTCATCATGTCACTGAATTTCTGCTATTTGGCCAAACGAGATGGCTGGTCTAAAGTAGGCAGATCACACTAGGGGCAGAAGGCACAAGGAGATTCTTTTTTACTTTCTTTTCAAATACAAATACCAATTTAAGAGACCATTCGTGACTGTAGGAGTAGAACTGGATGTTCCACCATACATGTACGACAGACAGGACAATAGGACAATAGAACATTTGAAAAAGAAGCATGTAAGTCTCAAGGCAGTACAGAAAAGAGAGCACTATAAATAATGTAACAACAATGTGACTGTAATAGAATATGTTAGTGGTCGTAGATGACATCAACATCAACATAATCCTCAGTACATCCACCATCGTAGTCATCAACATCAGATCATCATCATCAACAGTGACAGTCAACGACAATGTTCATTAAAATACTTCACAGCAGCAGGTACTAAATCTCTCTGAAGAGCACCTTGGCATCACTAAAAGAGCTTTTCAGCCCATTCAACAACAAAAAAATCACAACACACTGGAGCTTCCTACCCGTTCTTTGTCCATGATCGCCTCTAGCGACTCAGGGGTCAAGCCAATAATGGATCCTGCCTTCCTGATCAGTTTATTGTTTATATATTGAGTTTATTTATTATCAAGTGCACAGCTGTGGTTCATAAATGGAGACATTCCAGTGGTTCAGTGGATGAGTGAGTGAGCGGAAGACAATTCTAGCGTGGTGTCTCGCTCCATGACAGGAATGAAATATAACCCTATCCTAATAACACATTTTTTTTATAAATTTTTTTTTATCCACTTTTTTTCCCATTTTCAATTTTTCTCCCATCCCAATTTCGTATCATCCAATTCAACCCTCCCCTGTCTCGAACGCTGTTTCATGCCTCCCACAAGCCGACTGCAATGTGGACTAAGTCATACATAGCACGAGTCCCCTCCGGTACTTGAGGTAACAGCAGTCGCATCTTTTCACCTGCGCGGCGCGATCTCTCAGCGTCAGGGGTCTGCGTTTTGGAGGGGTGCCGCGCGCCGCCCCCATCGCTTCCTGATTCTACTGCGCAGGCACACCAACCGACCTGTAGGAGTCGCTGTCCACAACGCCCGATCCCCACCCATCAGTTTCCCACCCCCCTAATACTGCCAATGTGTATTAGTACGGACGACCAGCTAAACTGAAAGCAATGTGGAGCGCTGGGCTCGAACAGGCGAACCCAGCGTCTCCAGTATTCGTGGTGAGCGCCTTGCCCACTGCACCACATAGCCGCCCCTAATAACACATTTTCATAGCTGATGTTAACCAGATGGGTAGGGCTCTGCCCGCTTGCGTGGGTAGAGACATATCTCTTTAAAAAATTTCAAATAGATATATAGAGTGTTGAAATGAAACTCCAACAGCTCTCCTGACTTGCTTTCCCACTCGTCACTGAGTGTCTTAAATTCAAAGTGAAAGTCTTTCCATTCCCGTAGTCTTCGCTGCATGTGTCTCGACGTGTGCTGTGTGGAATTGTGCTTGAATATCGATGATAATGGTTCTTGAATGTTTTTAAGCAAAATATCCAAGGCCCCATGTGAACCCATTCAAAGCACAAACACACACACACACACACACACACACACACACACACACACACACACACACACACACACACACACACACACACACACACAGTGTTTTAACCCTTTCACTGCCACACGACAAAGGGTTAACCCTCTCACAACCACACTACAGAAGGTTAACCTTTCTCTACCACTCTACCAAATGGTTAACCCTTTCACTGCGACAATACAGAAGGTTAACCCTTTTCACTGCCACACGACAAAGGGTTAACCCTTTCACAACCACACTAGAGAAGGTTAACCGTAGTGTAGTGTGGTAGTGAAAGGTGAAAGGATAGTGTAGTGTGGTAGTGAAAGGATTAAGACTACATAAGCATCAATGGAAACTTGAATTCCTATGGGGGGAAAGAACAAGCAGACATGAACACCAATAGAATTCTGTGTGGTGTCTCTATACGCATCCTGTTACGGGGGTGGAGGAGGGTGGGTGTATATAATCTCTGGGGAGATTAATGCAGCTGGGAATGTCAACGAAGCGGTCGACAGCGAGCGGTCCCGCGGGACCGCAATTTCCCAGGGGTCCTCCTGTCAGTCTCAGAGCCACACAGACCCATGGGAAGTTGTTCTTTCTCTTTTTTTCCTTTCCTGGAAAACAAGCTAAATGAAAGAGCTTCACATTGCCTTCCCCCCATGCCACGACCGCAGCGTGTGTTACCGCGGCATGTTATCTATGGTAATATAATTATACGTCCCGCTTTTACACGCCTCCCATGGCCTGAAGCGTAACGTGTATTTTAGCCATGCAACAGTTTGAGCTATTTCCTCTTTGATGTTTATTTTCTCTCTCGATGGAAACTTACATTACAGATGTAATGCAGTCCTATAGCATAACAGCCATGAAGTGGGGGAAAAAATAGGTGTCATGTCCTGTTTGGGATTAATAGTTTACATTTATTTGGTTTTGGTATTTGTACCAAAAATATGCCTCCGATAACCTTTAAGATTTAAACAGAAGTTTTAGGATTTCCCTGGATCTTTAGGATATCGTTGCTATTCTCTTTGATACATTTTCTTTTATGTTATCATTCAATTCAAATGGGCTTTATTGGCATGACATAGGCCTGCTAAATAAAGTATTTGTTGTCAAAGCAAGTTCAACACAATACAAGTAATTCCGAAAATATTTAACCTCTTATACTGTAATAATAAAAGCCAAACAAAATGGATCCATACATCGATTGCACAACTTAACCTATAAGTTATCTAACAAAATCTCGTAAAATAAACTGAAGCTCAGTTTGTAACTCTTGTTCCACAGGTCAGGTAAATGGTATTAAATAATCATTTAGAGTCAGACAAAATGTTCAGAGGTACACAAAATATATTCATTCCACGCATGGAAGAATAAGTACATCCTCTGAAGTCACAACGAGTTGTTTCCTGCTTTACAATCAATACAATCAATATTATGGAAAGAACTACTCAAGCTGTCTTAACTTAATGCTTGAAATTTTTATTTGCATGTCTTATTTGTGCATACAGTACTCGTCATCTTGTCTCCCCTCTTTGAGGACCACGATGGAAATAAACCGACGGTTTTAAATTATATGCGATGGCTGTACATGTTGTGTATCAGTATTGTATGTGATTTTAGATTGTCCAATAAATTCAATCAATCAATCAACGGGCAAAGAACAGGTTTTCCTACTGCACAGCATTCACTCTTCTCAGGCTGTCAATCAAAGATTGTTTAGAGAGGGTTATGTCGATTTGATTTCAACACATTCAGTCCTCAAGAGTAAAGAACTATCAATGGATCAGTTCGAAGCACCAAATCCTCTGGACTTGTAAAAACCCTTCTCAAATTCTTTGAGGGCTGTTTTCTCAGAACCTATGTTTGTAGAAGCACAATGTACAATGAGATTTGGTCAATCTTCACATGTGACTCATTCTTTATTTCTGATTCTATACTTTAGTGTCATGGGGGGCTGGGGATGATTTTGAAATGTGACACCTAGAGTATGCGGCTGGTTAATAATGTCAATGTCAAACTAGAGCTACCTGGCAAAGCTTACAAAAGGCCAAATACACAATGATAATCTGACCAACACATGCAAGCTACTAGAATGATGTGATATATAATTGAAGGAAATAAACAGATCTTTCTCAATAGTCATGTCTCGTAACTTGTTGTTTTTGCTTCTGGAACCTCTGACATAACCTCAGGACACACACACGGTATGGATCACACACAACTCATTAGTAATGCTCTTGGACAACCGTAAAATTGACCTGAGCTGATTCTCCCCCTCTCCCCCTCTCTCTGTTTCTCTCTGTTTCTCTCTCTCTCTCTCTCTCTCTCTCTCTCTCTCTCTCTCTCTCTCTCTCTCTCTCTCTCTCTCTCTCTCTCTCTCTCTTCTCTGCCTATCTCTCTCTCTCTCTCTCTCCCTCTTTTCTCTCTCTCTCTTCTCTGCCTATCTCTCTCTATCTCCCTCTTCTCTGTCTCTCCCTCTCTCTCTCTCTCTCTCTCTCTCTCTCTCTCTCTCTCTCTCTCTCTCTCTCTCTCTCTCTCTCTCTCTCTCTCTCTCTCTCTCTCTCTCTCTCTCTCTCTCTCTCTCTCTCTCTCTGACTCTTTCTCACACACACACGGTGTGGTTGGTGTTCTCTGGCTGTGTTTTACAGAAGCACAACACTGTCAGTTCTTTACACACGGTAGCCATATCTAAGACTGAATGATATAGTCTTCAGGTGGGGTAAGCCCTATGTTCCCACAGCCCTATGTTCCCAATTTTTTTTTCTTTATCTACTTTTTCTCCTCCTTTTTCTGTATTTTTCTCCCATCCCAATTTAGTCGTTATGCCAATTCCCCCCTCCCCTTCCTGGTCATTGCGCGCATTTGCCCCCCACTTGCCGGTCTAGGGAGGGTTGATAGATACTATCACATGTCCCCTCCGATACATGTGGAGTCAGCCAGCCGCTTCTTTTCACCTGACAGCGAGGACTCTCACTGGGGGAGCGTAACGCATGGGAGGCTCACACTACTTCCCCCAGTTCCCTCCCTCGCTGAGCAGGAGCCCCGACCGACCTGTAGGAGTCGCTGTTTACAACGACCAGGATACACACCCCGCCGGCTTCCCACCGGCTAACACTGCCAATTGGTTAGTATGGACAACCAACCAAGCCGGAGGTACCGCTGACAGCTGGATTCGATACCAGTGTCTCTGCGGTGGTAGGCAGGCGCTTAGTCCGCTGCGCTACCCAGCCGCCCTATGTTACCACATTTCTAAGATTTTTCTCAAAAGTAGGCCCTATGTTCCCACAGCCCAATGGTCCCATATTTCTAAGATTATTCTAAAAAGTAGGCCCTACTGTATGTTCCCACAGCCCTATGTTCCCACATTTATAAGATTCTTCTCAAAATGAGGCCCTATGTTCCCACAGCCTAATGGTCCCACAGCCCTATGTTCCTGGACGAACCCTCTACTACCAGAGGACAATTATACTAGGTTGGGTGTAATAGGGAGGTGTAGTGGTTACGTCATTGCCGTTTTTCATGTTCCACCCTCTCTCCAATGCAATGTATTTCCCCATTGCCCATTTCTAAATCGTCAAAAACAAATAAAGCATTAACATTTGCATGGTGTACCTTTCTGTGCGTATTCATCCACAATCTATAGCTCAACATGAAAATATTCGCAATTAATCATAAAAATAAATCACCGAATTTTATTTCAACCAAAAATCCTTAAACAATAATGTCAGTGATAGAAGGGAACTCATTTTGTGCAAAAATGGAAAGCTTTTCAATTTCTATGCGGCATAATTCTTACAATAGCCGATCATCCATTTTCCCAATGATAAATCCCTACGGGTGGACCTCGCGGGCGGTTCAAAGCGACGTCAGACTACACCAAATTAAGAGAAAGGGGGATAAAAACAGATACAAATTTATGAAAAAAGGAAATGTGGGAACATAGGGCTGTGGGAACATAATAATAATAATAATAATAGATTGGATTTGTAATGCACTTTTTGTTCGCTGGGATCCCAAAGTGCTACACTACATGGTTAAAACAGTTAAAAAAAATAGAATAAAATAGTTATTAGTAAAACAAATAAAATAAAATACAGAATAAAAATAGAACATAGTTAATTAAAAACATAGTATAAACAGACAATTTAAAAACAGAGCGCAATAAAATTTAAATAAAAAGCAGTCAAAGGCCTTTTTGAACAGATAGGTTTTCAGGCCTGCTTTGAAAGAGTCCAGGCTCTGTGGTGCCCTCAGCTGGATGGGGAGGCTGTTCCACAGGCGTGGTGCAGCCGTGCAGAAGGCTCGGTCACCCATGGTGCAGAGCCGGGTATTGGGGACCTGAAGGAGCAGGCTACCTGCGGATCTGAGGGTGCGGGTGAAGGATTGTGGAGTGATGAGTTCCTGAAGGTAGAGTAGGGCTGTCGGAACATAGGCACGCTCCCAAATAAGACATGGTGCACATTGTTCCTGTGGTCTAGAAAAGTCCAAGCATTGTTTTGTGAACACAAACAACTCTCAATCAAAGCCAGAAACCTGAGAACTAAGACTCAAACTTGTTTAAAGCCACCAAATTCCATAAAAAAAGTTGCCAAATTTAGGTTTAATTGGTACAGTCTAAATCTAGATTAAACGTTCATATTATGAGGATGATATCTGGGCTTTTCAGGCATGGTAGCTGTACCATGCTAACCAACTGTTGTGTTGCTACTGTAGGTGCACCTGTAGGTAGCTGTACCATGCTAACCGACTGTTGTGTTGTGTTGCTAGGTGGACCTGTAGGTAGCTGTACCATGCTAACCGACTGTTGTGTTGTGTTGCTAGGTGGACCTGTAGGTAGCTGTACCATGCTAACCGACTGTTGTGTTGTGTTGCTAGGTGGACCTGTAGGTAGCTGTACCATGCTAACCAACTGTTGTGCTGTGTTGCTAGGTGGACCTGTAGGTAGCTGTACCATGCTAACCGACTGTTGTGTTGTGTTGCTAGGTGGACCTGTAGGTAGCTGTACCATGCTAACCAACTGTTGTGCTGTGTTGCTAGGTGGACCTGTAGGTAGCTGTACCATGCTAACCAACTGTTGTGCTGTGTTGCTAGGTGGACCTGTAGGTAGCTGTACCATGCTAACCAACTGTTGTGCTGTGTTGCTAGGTGGACCTGTAGGTAGCGGTACCATGCTAACAGACCTGTAGGTAGTGGTACCATGCTAACCAACTGTTGTGCTGTGTTGCTAGGTGGACCTGTAGGTAGCTGTACCATGCTAACAGACCTGTAGGTAGTGGTACCATGCTAACCAACTGTTGTGTTGTGTTGCTAGGTGGACCTGTAGGTAGCTGTACCATGCTAACCAACTGTTGTGCTGTGTTGCTAGGTGGACCTGTAGGTAGCTGTACCATGCTAACCAACTGTTGTGCTGTGTTGCTAGGTGGACCTGTAGGTAGCGGTACCATGCTAACAGACCTGTAGGTAGTGGTACCATGCTAACCAACTGTTGTGTTGTGTTGCTAGGTGGACCTGGGATTCCTGCGCTTCGTCTCAGCCATCGGGACTCAGGGAGCCATCTCCAAGGAGACCAAGAAGCACTACTTTGTGCGCTCCTTCAAAGTGGATGTGAGCTCCAACGGAGAGGACTGGATCACAATAAAGGAGGGAAACAAGCAGAAGGTAGCATTGTTGTTTGTGTTGGTGTTGTTATTATTGTTGTTGTTTTGTTTTTACTTTTATTCCCAATACGAAAAAGTATCATTATATTTCAAATAAATTATTATAGTATTTCCATCATATTCTGGTCACTACAATGACACAGTGACTGAACAATGATGGTTTAACTTGGATCATACCATGATATTACCATCAGTATCATGGTTTAACTTGGATCATACCATGATATTACCATCAGTATCATGGTTTAACTTGGATCATACCATGATATTACCATTAGTATCATGGTTTAACTTGGATCATACCATGATATTACCATCAGTATCATGGTTTAACTTGGATCATACCATGATATTACCATCAGTATCATGGTTTAACTTGGATCATACCATGATATTACCATCAGTATCATGGTTTAACTTGGATCATACCATGGTATTATTGAAGTGCAAAAGTTGTACCATGGTGGAATAACTTTTACCATGGTAGTACAATGACATCATACTACTATGATACCTTTTCGTAAGGGTTTATTCAGGGAGGTTTAGATGGCTCTTGTACATTTCCTCACTAATCATACTGTACTTGGGAACTGCCCAGTACAACCAGTAGGCTACAACCACAGTCTTCTATATTAGACCAATAGACGGATCGTCTACTATTGTCCAATGAGAAGCTCCTACTGGAGCAGTGGAGGAGATGTGAAATAACTGATTCACTTTCCCTTGCTTGGATATTCTCTGTCTGGGATTTGAACCAACAGGTAGTTGGTACAGGTAGTTGGCCTTACAGAGAGTGGCCCGTTCAGCCAAACAATTGGAGGGGGGCTTCCCACTCTCCAGGGCCCTCATTCATCAACGTGGCGTAGAAAATGTTCTATTTCCACACGTAAGCACAGAATGTAGAATCAGTGCACGCACAGAAGAAACGGGATTCACCACACGTGCGTACGCAGGTTCTACGCACACCTGTCATGATGAATATGACTTTGATCCTACGTTTGAGCTCGTGCACTGTTTTAAGTATTTGCATACCAGAACCGCCCCGATTAACCATATACGGTAATGGAATACCCCCATGAAATGTGGAAAAATGGACTAAGCCGAGGGAAGCGTGTTATGAGACAGGCTGACAGACGTGTACACTTACGGTGATGTCGGATATGATATCTATTAACCATTGCTGCCTGGGCAGCGCAAACACTAATAAAGACCGTGCTGGAATATGACTGCCTTTTCCCGTGTTGTTTGATTAATACCCAGGGATTAAAGTTCTCCTCAATTTTATTCCAAATCGCGATGGATCTTCCGTCAATTTTCCACCTGCTGCATATGATTTCTAGATGCATACTACAATATATTTTGATGTCAGTATTGGGTAGCCTATATAAACAATAATACGAGAGCATATACAAGAACAATTAATCTCACTGCATGTATGATGTAGCCTGCCTTTCAATACATGAACTTGAATTCCATCATGTTTGTGTGCGGGACTCACAAGGCTGTTGTCACAATGGGTGGTACCGGTACAGTAATAACAGTCTACACAATATCACGATGGACCATGCCATAGCCTATGTTCTATTATGACATGATCTGTGAGACAAATGTTCTAGAATGTTTGATTAAGATATCATACTCTGACAGCATGCCTATGATCAACAAAAACGCGAACTTGAATCCCATCATCATATTTACATAGTCTGTCCACTATCTGGTGTCATTGCAATGCGTTTTTTATTCTTTCTTATACAGTAAAAAGGGGGAAGAACACTATATCGTGGGTGTTCATATGACTTGTATTCTGCTTACAGCTTCGAAATTCCACTTGTTTCGTTTAACGTAAAGCCTTTTAAATATAATCAAAACGTTCCCGTGTTTCTGCGGTCTGTGCGCAAAATAATAACGAGTTGAGCTACGCGGAGCGCAGTCAGTCAGTACACCCCGTATATTCCGATAACGCTATATAAACCATGCTGCATTCATTCTGAGAGAAAGATCTATTATTCCAAATGCTATTTATAGGGTTTTGACCATAATTACACTACTGTTGCTATTTTACAATGAACTATAATGAATTACGGTTCATACAGAACATGCCAGTGTTGAAACTAATGCACAGAAGCTCATTTCCTTGTTGTAATAATATATTCTACCACTGGGCGTCAGCTAAGTGTGCTCCGAGCTGTGCGTACACATAAGCACGGAGTCAAGTTCAAGTTGAAATTGATGAATCCCACTCTTTGCTTAGAAATGGTCGTACGCACAGGTTAAGCACATATCTGTGCGTAAGACACGTTGATGAATGAGGGCCCAGGGGCCTCATTCATCAATGTGTGCGTAGAACATGTTCTATTTCCACACGTAAGCACGGAATGTAGAACCAGTGTACGCACAGGGAAGTCGGGATTCATCACACGTGCGTACGCAGGCTCTACGCACACCTGTCATGATGAATCCCACCTTGGCTCTGCGCCGAGGCTCGTGCACACTTTCACGTATTTGCATACCAGAAACGCCCCGATTAACCATATACGGTAATGGAATACACCCATGAAATGTGGAAAAATGGACTAAGCCGAGGGAAGCGTGTCATGAGACAGGCTGACAGACGTGTACACTTACGGTGATGTCGGATATGATATATATTAACCATTGCTGCCTGGGCAGCGCAAACACTAATAAATACCGCGCTGGAATATGACTGCCTTTTCCCGTGTTGTTTGATTAATACCCAGGGATTAAAGTTCTCCTCAATTTTATTCCAAATCGCGATGGATCTCCCGTCAATTTTCTACCTGCTGCATATGATTTCTAGAGGCATACTACAATCTATTTTGATGTCAGTATTGGGTAGCCTATATAAACAATAATACGAGAGCATATACAAGAACAATGAATCTCACTGCATGTATGATGTAGCCTGCCTTTCAATACATGAACTTGAATTCCATCATGTTTGTGTGCGGGACTCACAAGGCTGTTGTCACAATGGGTGGTACCGGTACAGTAATAATAACAGTCCACACAATATCACGATCCATGCCATAGCCTATGTTCTATTAGGACATGATCTGTGACGACAAATGTTCTAGAATGTTTGATTAAGATATCATACTCTGACAGCATGCCTATGATCAACAAAAACGCGAACTTGAATCCCATCATATACATAGTCTGTCCACTATCTGGTGTCATTGCAATGCGTTTTCTATTCTTTCTTATACAGTAAAAAGGGGGAAGAACACTATATTCATATGACTTGTATTCTGCTTACAGCTTCGAAATTCCACTTGTTTCGTTTAACGTAAAGCCTTTTAAATATAATCAAAACGTTCCCGTGTTTCTGCGGTCTGCGCAAAATAATAACGAGTTGAGCTTTATGATTTATGATGAATTGAAAATGGGGGACCCTGATGTAAACAAGACGAAAGTCTTTCTCTGGTCTGCATCCCCAATTAACAATTGTATGTACTGTGCTGTACTGTACTGTACCCATTCTGCAATCTGTTAATAAACTTTTCAATCAATCAATCAATCAAGCTACGCGGAGCGCAGTCAGTCAGTAGCCTACACCCCGTATATTCCGATAACGCTATATAAACCATGCTGCATTCATTCTGAGAGAAAGATCTATTATTCCAAATGCTATTTATAGGGTTTTGACCATAATTACACTACTGTTGCTATTTTACAATGAACTATAATGAACTACGGTTCGTACAGAACATGCCAGTGTTATTATGCACAGAAGCTCATTTCCTTGTTGTAATAATATATTCTACCACTGGGCGCCAGGTACGCATGGTCTGACCTGTGCGTAGACGTAAGCACGGAGTCAAGTTCAAGTTGAAATTGATGAATCCCACTCTTTGCTTAGAAATGATCGTACGCACAGGGTAAGCACAAATCTGTGCGTAGAACACGTTGATGAATGAGGGCCCAGGACATTTACAACAAGCGTTGCAGGGGCAAGGCTAAGAGAATAATCAAAGACTCTAGCCACCCAAACAACTGCCTCTTTGAACTGCTGCGGTCAGGCAAGCGATACCGGAGTCTCATGGACAGTACAGAGAGACTCAGAAGAAGATTCTATCCCCAGGCCATCAGGATGCTCAACGTCAATGACACTATGTAACAACAAAATCAACTACACTCACAGCACACACATCCACACGTACACACTCACTTTAAATAAACACTCACCGTAACACCCACTTTACTCACTTTAGACACTTTAACACACTTTATATTTATTGGTAAAGAGATTTGCACTACAATTCATTAGGGATGGGTACCGAATTCTGTACTTTTGAGGCACCGAACCGAAACACGTCGGTACTACCGAGCAGGGGCGTAACTGACGCCGGGGACATCGGAAAGTGTCCCCCGCATGTTTTCAGAATGCAGTTATTGTACCTCCCACGTTTTACCGTCCAAAGAGCTGAGTCTGACTACCTGTCCTATTATTATGCAAAGAGCAGTAGATGGGGGTCGCATTCTTGCCCTGCACGGGCCAAGTACCCACTCACTAAAGTACTTGTCTTTGCATAATAATAGCTCGGGTCGTCAACCGAGGTGTGTGTTAAAATACGTCGCCCAAGGTGTGTGTTAAAATACGTCGCCCAAGAGGAGAAAGCTACTTCTTCAAAGCAAACTAAGTTTTGCTACGCTGTCGCCTAGTCCTTGTGAGGCTATTGCTGGTTGTTCCCACATCCTCTGCTGAAGCTGAGAGGAGTTTCAGCGGACTCCGGAGGTTGAAGACCTGGCTTCGCAACTCCATGAAGCAGAAAAGGTTGAACAGTGTGGCAGTTTGTCATATACATCAAGAAAGAGTTGATGCCTTTGACATGAGAGAACTCTGTGAGGAATTCATCTCTGCCCATGATCGGAGACAACATGTCTTTGGAAGCATTGGATGAGTTTAAATGTGAAAATGTCAATTTAAATAATGGAGAAGTCACTTTAAAGGAATGAGGTATATAAAAAGTCACTTTAAGGAAAGAACAGATGTGGCTCTTGTATAATATAGTTTAGATACATTAAGTATAATAATGACAGAGTTAAAATTGTATAGTAGTCTACATAGGAACCAGTGCCCTCTCAGGTATTTTAGTTTTGGATTATTGCCCAATCGATGCAGGCATGACCTTAAGGGTTAGAGTTTTATTAAACAGGTTTGTTATATAACTTATGTACCAGTGCATAAGAGTGATTTATGTTAACGTTTTATACCTGTAATTAAATTTGATTAAAAGTGATTGGTGATAGATAAAGGTGATAGATACATTAAGAGCTAAAATTGTATATTGTATAGTAGTGTTTCTCAGGAACTTAGCATGTCTTTTTTTTATCATGCATATCTTGTATTACTGTGTTCATAATTGCTAATTGAAGCACCATATAATAAATGTTCTTTCACCATAAACCTTTCAAATTTGTTTATTATTTGTCACAACAATACTTGTTTCTGTATGAGCTCAGTGTGTCGTTTACATGGAGAAATGGCGCCACCGCCTGGGAAAATGCGGTATTGCACCTCTGGTATTAAAAAAAAAAAAAAAAAAAAAAAAAAAACTCTAGGTAGAGGGGGGGGGGCCCCCCCTAACCCCCCCCATCGACGTCACTCGCCACGCCCCCAAATCTGTCCCCCGCACACATTGAGAGAGAGTTACGCCACTGCTACCGAGTATCGAATCAAGTGAGAAACCAAAAAAAAATATTTAAAAATATATATATATATATATATTTTTTTTTTACTTTTTTCTTTTCATGTCAACGTTCACACGCACAATATATGCTTACCTAGGATTTTACTTGATTCAACAACAAAGCAGTCGGAGCAATGACAAGCCGAAAACTGTCGAAATTGTAGTTATTTGAAGTTTGGATTTTTTTTTTTACGACTGAGGTAGGTAAATTAAATTTCAATGCAAATAAGGTACCGTTGGGTACCGGTATCGATTCACAGGTACCGGTACCGGTATCGGTTCAAATGTGAAAGGTACCCATCCCTACAATTCATACCTCATTGCACCTTACCCTAAGTTGTACCTCATCCCATTTCTGCATTGTACTGTATACTGTATTGTACTGTAGCTCACTGTTACTATTTTTTTTACTCTCTATTGTATATTGTATGTACAGTATATTGACTGAACACTTTTTGTTTACATACTTTTGACTTTCTATTTTATACTTTTTATCTATTTTTATCTAGCACACTCCCAGGAGTTCATACAGAAAAAAGCATTTCATGGAAAAGTATTCTGTATTTTACTATGACAACTAATAAACTTGAAACTACAGCAACTACTAAGCACACTTCCTTCACCTTTGGGCTACCACTACTCTGCAACAGCATGACCGTTGCTCTTTTCACACACATACAGACGCATACGCACACACACAGGCACACACACAGGCGCATGCACGCACACACACTAGGGATGGGTACCGAATTCGGTACTTTTGAGGTACCGAACCGAAACACGTCGGTACTACCGAGTATCGAATCAAGTGAGATACAAAAAAAATTAAAAATTACTTTTTATTTATTTTTTTTACTTTTTTTTATTTTATTTTTTTTACTTTTTTCTTTTCATATCAACGTTCACACGCACAATATATGCTTACCTAGGATTTGACTTGATTCAACAACAAAGCAGTCGGAGCAATGGCAAGCCGAAAACTGTCGAAATTGTAGTTATTTGAAGTTTGGATTTTTTTTTCACGACTGAGGTAGGTAAATTAAATTTCTTGAGACTAAAGTACAGAAAAAAGGTACCGTTGGGTACCGGTATTGATTCACAGGTACCGGTACCGGTATCGGTTCAAATGTGAAAGATACCCATGCACGTGCGCACACACAGGCACACACACACACAACAACAGATCATGCTGAATTACCCATCGCAGAATCACCAATATACCATCAACAATAACCATATCTTAAGATTGAATTATGAAGGAGCCTGTATTGTAATCGATATGGGAGAAGGACTTCAGTCAATATTTCTGAATCAATATGTGTGGAGTCTGAGACTTGGAAGGAACAGCCTTCCTCTTCCAGTCATACTGTATGAACCTTGACTCCAGTCTGTCTGTCATCCCCTGCCTCTCTTCTGTATCCTGTGCTTCTTGTGAGGCCTGAATAATACATCAAATTAATATTGATGAGCGCAGTATGAACAGATTCAAGGTCTACACCTAGAAGGCTGCATGTCTACTATATTTTCTTAGTGATGCAATTATGGAGTGAAGTAGTTTATAATGGGAAGTGGCCGATAGTCACGCCTCCTCAAGCCCAGGAACACTCTTATTGGACAGTCCAGAATGACTCCTATATACAGAATGAGTCCAATATCCAGAATGACTCGAATATCCAGAATTAGTCCAATATCCAGAATGACTCCAATATCCAGAATGACTCCAATAGCCAGAATGACTCCTATATCCAGAATGACTCCAATATCCAGAATGTCTTCCAACAAGTGCAACAATGGAATAAGCTCAAATTCTAGTGTCACCGACATCGCAGGTGGCCAACACGAGGCGTACCGAGTAACCTTTTCATGTATTTCTTTCCAACCACACAGAATTCAGATTGAACAGTGCATCCTCAATTGAACTCAATTGAAAATAATCAAAGTAACCGTGTGTGTCTTTCCTTCTCTCTGTTCCCTCAGATCTTCCAGGGGAACCACAACCCGACAGATGAAGCCCGGGCCTTCCTTCCCAAGCAGACGCTGGCACGCTACCTCCGCGTCAGGCCCATGTCCTGGGAGCAAGGCATCTGCATGCGATTCGAGGTCTACGGCTGCAGGACTTCAGGTACCCCGTTAGCCGGCGGTTATTAAAAAAATAAAATAAGGCAAGCAAGTAAGAACAAATTCTTATATACAAAAGCAGCCTGACCAAAAAGCATGTGTCCACTCCAGACAGAGAAGGTAAGACCACAAAGCTACTCTGTTTTAGATTTACGCGCTAAGTACAATAACTCCAGCTGGTTTAAATGATGACTATAGTTTGAAATGTTTCCTCTAAAATGTACTAATAATCAAATACAAATGTACCATTATGCAGACTCAGCGGTAGTGCTTGTGACTTGCCCCCTAGAATGGCTGCTGGCAAGCTAACACATCCATACAGTCCAAAATTTCTCACAAGAAATGTACACTGTCAAGAGTCAGTCCTCACAAGTGGAGCTATACATGTACGTACACACACACACACACACACACACACACACACACACACACACACACACACACACACACACACACACACACACACAGAGGCACAGAGGGGTTTTCCATAAAGAACAGTGAACAGTTGTAAAACCAGATTACAATAGAGCCCACATTGCGGAGGGATTTACAGCCTCTGGGACAGCTGTGTACAGTAGTACCAGACATGACTCTAAATGCAATTGTGCTCTATAAATACCACACTAAACAAGGTGCAGTTGTTTCACTTCATATATTAAATCTGGCCTGTTTTGGATATTAGAAAACAGTCATTTTGGATATCTAGCTTGAAACTCGTAACGCTAAGTCAGTTTGGTTGTTCGTTCCAGGAGAGTCAAGTGAAGCGTGACTAAAGCCTCCACCCATTCTAAATTCAGACATTGTAAACTCTAGTCGCAATACTTAACTTTTACTAATTGCAATACTCATTTATTTTACTGAGACAGACAGTAGGAAGGCTGAGAGGGAGACGGAGTAGGGGAGACACAGGAGAGAAGGTTCTTTATTGAGACAGTAGGAAGGCTGAGAGGGAGACACAGGAGAGAAGGTTCTTTATTGAGACAGTAGGAAGGCTGAGAGGGAGACACAGGACAGAAGGTTCTTTATTGAGACAGTAGGAAGGCTGAGAGGGAGACACAGGAGAGAAGGTTCTTTATTGAGACAGTAGGAAGGCTGAGAGGGAGACACAGGACAGAAGGTTCTTTATTGAGACAGTAGGAAGGCTGAGAGGGAGACACAGGAGAGAAGGTTCTTTATTGAGACAGTAGGAAGGCTGAGAGGGAGACACAGGACAGAAGGTTCTTTATTGAGACAGTAGGAAGGCTGAGAGGGAGACACAGGAGAGAAGGTTCTTTATTGAGACAGTAGGAAGGCTGAGAGGGAGACAGAGTAGGAGAGACCCATGAGAGAAGGTTCTTTATTGAGACATTAGGAAGGCTGAGAGGGAGACAGAGTAGGGGAGACAGAGGAGAGAAGGTTCTTTATTGAGACAGTAGGAAGGCTGAGAGGGAGACCCATGAGAGAAGGTTCTTTATTGAGACAGTAGGAAGGCTGAGAGGGAGACAGAGTAGGGGAGACAGAGGAGAGAAGGTTCTTTATTGAGACAGTAGGAAGGCTGAGAGGGAGACCCATGAGAGAAGGTTCTTTATTGAGACAGTAGGAAGGCTGAGAGGGAGACCCATGAGAGAAGGTTCTTTATTGAGACAGTAGGAAGGCTGAGAGGGAGACCCATGAGAGAAGGTTATTTATTGAGACAGTAGGAAGGCTGAGAGGGAGACAGAGTAGGAGAGACCCATGAGAGAAGGTTCTTTATTGAGACATTAGGAAGGCTGAGAGGGAGACACAGTAGGATCTGATCCGAGACCAGCAGGGGTACATGTACAGTAGCACCAGATGTCAGGGACTTCGTCTCTAGACATAACAAAATGTCTCTCTGTCAACAGACTACCCTTGCTCGGGGATGCTGGGCATGGTGTCGGGCCAGATCTCGGACGCCCAGATCAGCGCCTCGTCCCACGCCGACCGGGGCTGGGTGGCCGAGAATGCTCGCCTGCTGACGGGTCGGTCGGGCTGGACGCAGCTGCAGACCAAACAGCCCTTCAGGAACGAGTGGCTCCAGGTAACCCTGCGGCTGTTTGGACCTGGCTGGGACTGAGATCCACTCACCGCTTTAAAGGAACACGCCAACATTTGGGGAAATTAGCTTACTGTCTTCTCCAGAGAGAGACAAGAAGATAGATACCAGTGCGTTCAGTAGAAAGCTATCTGGCTGCACAATGAATGGAAGCGGACGTGACTGGTTAGCCTTCGGGAGAGGTGTTAGTTGGACAATGCCTATAGGATTCAGATTCAGATTCCTTTATTGTTACTGATTACAGTACTTTACAGCAAGAACAGTGAAATTCTATTTATTGTGGTCCCTCGACCATAGCAGCTTCTTTCTTAGTAATAAGATAGATTCTTAATAATAAAATAAGATAAAAATACAATACATTTTGCATAGAATAAAATAGATAACTAAAACCAAGATTACTATATACAGTTCTAAAAGTGTGCAGTGCAGATCAGGATGTAGATATTATACTATATATACATTTTAAATAACAAAGATGGCTATGTACAGTTCCAAAAAAAAGTATGTGTGTAATGAGTAATGTGCAAATCTTTTGCAGTGCTGCAAAATGCAAGGCTAACCGGTCATGTCCGATTCCATTCATTGTGCTAAGCTAGGCTAACGTGCAGCCAGATAGCTTTCTACTGAACGCACAGAGAGGAAACTGGTATCTATCTTCTTGCCTCTTCAGGTCTACAATCGGACATAGTGAGATTAGAATTTTGATAAGTGAACCTTGCAAACATTCCAAAAGACGTGCACTTGAAAGGGTTAAGAAGATAAGGGGAGGGGGACATTGTGTCCCTGTCAGCAGCAGAAACACCACACACACACACACACACACACACACACACACACACACACACACACACACACACACACACACACACAAAGCATGGAATAGCCAAGAACGCTGAGAATATGATATTGCAGATCTACGAGATCGCTTTGAGACTAAGAAATAAGGTCATCCAAAATAAAGCTATTTTATATACAGATATACAACGTTGACAAAGGGTGTCAATTTGTTTTGTGTCTATTCCAGCATGTCCATCCAAGATAACCTCGCAATCAGTCGAGACAGAGTCGAGATAGAGCCATGAAATAAAAAGCAGAATGTTTAGAGTGGCTGTGGGACAGAAAAAGACCAGCAGACAGACCAGCAGACAGACCAGCAGACAGACCAGCAGACAGACCAGCAGACAGACCAGCAGACAGACCAGCAGACAGACCAATAGACAGACCAGCAGACAGACCAATAGACAGACCAGTAGACAGACCAGTAGACAGACCAGCAGACAGACCAGTAGACAGACCAGCAGACAGACCAGTAGACAGACCAATAGACAGACCAGCAGACACACCAGCAGACACACCAGCAGACAGACCAGCAGACACACCAGCAGACAGACCAGCAGACAGACCAATAGACAGACCAGTAGACAGACCAGCAGACAGACCAGCAGACAGACCAGCAGACACACCAGTAGACAGACCAGCAGACACACCAGCAGACAGACCAGCAGACAGACCAATAGACAGACCAGCAGACAGACCAGTAGACAGACCAGCAGACAGACCAGCAGACAGACCAGCAGACAGACCAATAGACAGACCAGCAGACAGACCAGCAGACAGACCAATAGACAGACCAGTAGACAGACCAGTAGACAGACCAGCAGACAGACCAGCAGACAGACCAGTAGACAGACCAGCAGACAGACCAGTAGACAGACCAACAGACAGACCAGTAGACAGACCAACAGACAGACCAGCAGACAGACCAGCAGACACACCAGCAGACACACCAGCAGACAGACCAGTAGACAGACCAGTAGACAGACCAGCAGACAGACCAGCAGACAGACCAGTAGACAGACCAGTAGACAGACCAGCACTAGACTCTAGCAGATCAAGTTTTCCCTCCCGGTTGCTTGTATAGTCTGTCTTTCTGTTGTTAACACTTTGATGACCAGCCATGCGGTGCACCTTACCCCTGTTGAATGCCAGCACCCACTTCAATGATAGCGCTCTAAACGCATAATCTCTGTCTTAAATTATGGCTATGTGTCTAATCTGCCCGTCGCTTATCAATGACTTGTTTGCAGTAAACATTGTCGAAACGGATTGTTTTTTAATCGGTTCATTTCCGTTTTATAGCATTTTGAAAAGCCCTCGTTTTCTTGAAAGTTTCAGGAAAATATAAAGATTCCGTGATAAACGGCCTTTACTGGAATATTCTGGAATACACAAAAACGTTGTAATTTTTCGGCCTATTTATGAATCGTTTTCAAATAAACGCTAGATTATCGATAGTATATGTGTACTTATGCACGCTAGAGAAGCGATCTGAAAAATCTATTCTCTCATTTCCTGATCAGCGCGCACACACACACACACACACACACACACATGGGGCAAACGCTGATATATAGGTGAAAACAGTTCCGATTACCCCAAGACTGGTAAAATAGACTCCTTACCTCATATCAGATGTTCTCCAAAAAGATTATTCCAATTCCTGATCGCCATTCCAAATATCGATCGCGTTTATTGATTCAGCGCTGGGTACTGTAAATATGTATTCCACATTGTTTTCCGGTTCGGCCATCACTTCGGTCTCTTCAGATGGCTTGCCGGATAAGTAAAATGAGGAAACTGGGCCCCCCCCCCCCCACCAGTCTAATCCAATGGGGTGCAGTTACACAGGGAGAGACGATGCGGGGCGGTATTTTCCCAATGGAGCTCAGAGAGAGTTTGGAGCACTAGCGTGAGGCTCAATTGATGAAATATGAATTCAAATCGCTAATAAAAAAAAACTACAAACAAACGCTATATAGCGTTGCTGGCATTCAACATGAACTAACGACATAAAGCGTCCGTGGCACTCAAAGTGTTAATGGGTGAACCAACTAATCAACCATCCAACCAACCAAGTGCTCCCTCTCCTGTGCTCCCCCTACAGGTGGATCTGGGACAGGACAAGCTGGTGAGCGGTGTGGTGATCCAGGGGGGGAAGCACCGGGACAAGAACGTCTTCATGAAGCGCTTCAAGGTGGGCTACAGCCAGGACGGCGCGGAGTGGACCACGGTGAAGGAGGACAACACCACGCGGCCTAAGGTTGGTCTCCTCTACACTCTTAACTGTCTGTCTGTCTGTCTTTAAAAAAGATGTATTCTATATATTTTTGGGTTTTCTGTATTTTTCACCCATCCCAATTGAGTCATTATGCCAATTCCCTTCCTGGTCGTTGCGCGCATTGCCCCACTGTCGTCCTGGGGAGGGTGTAGAACTACCACATGCCGCCTACGATACATGTGGAGTCGCCAGCCGCTTCTTTTCACCTGCCAGCGAGGAGTTTCACTCCCTCCCTGCTGTCCGACCAGTAGGAGTTGCAGTTTACAACGACCAGGACACATACCCCATGCTTCCCACCCGCTAACACTGCCCATTGTGTTAGTAGTGACGACTGACCAAGCCGGAGGTACCGCTGACAGCTGGATTAGATCCCAGAGTCTCTGCGGTGGTCGGCGAGTGCTTAGTCCACTGCGCTACCCAGCCGCACCTGTTCAGCCAGATTTTGACACCGTTTTTTCACGGCTGACACATTTACAGTGTTCCCGATCATGAACGTTGGAAACGACAGACCGGGCGTCTTTACCCCTCATAGTGTGACATCAGTGTTGTAGTCGAGTCACTAAACTAAGTCGAGTCCTGGACTTGAGTACTATAACACTGTGTGACCAGGACCTCCCACAGCACCCTGATGAAAAGCATGCTTGAATTCTTTATCAATTTTTTTTATTATTATTCACATGAAACAAGACAACACATTAAACACAATCACAATACATAGAACTTCACAAGAAAATAACAAAAACAATAATAATACAGAATAACAATTTATACAGACAAAGATAAAAGAAAACAGAGTTCAACCTTCTAAATTTTAAATCCAAGGGGTACTATCCAATAAATGGTCTTTCCCAGTGTTCAGCCCCGATTCCCGGCTGTGTGACCCTATATTAATTAAACGTACATCTCCAATTCAACACAAGGACCACTTTTTGAGAACACGACCCGAAAACAGAGCAATGAACCTTCATGACAAAACAAAAACCTGTAGAGGTGTTCCATGGACTCACAGAGACCGTGTAAAAGTGACCAAACACTGAAGAAATAGTTAAATAGCTGCCCCCCCATAAAATCCCCAGCTAAACTCAAGAGGACAAGACAAAAGACAAGACAGACAAAACATGTCCTCCTCCCCCTCCCAAGAGACCCCCGGACTCACCCGAACACACACCTCAACCCCGCTCAGCCGCACACGGCGGTCCTGACATTTTCGGCTGCTGCAAACCACAGGTCAATACCTGCCTGTCCCACCCCAATCACCCGCGCCGTGGATATCTCAAGATAAATCACATCCAATAGTGTTAGGGACCAGTTAATCACTGTAAGCTTCTCAGGCTCCTTCCATCTCATTGCTATTAGCTTCTTCGCTGCTGTGACACCCGCTAGGAGAACCCTTTTTAGTTGAACGGACGCAGGTAGTGTCGTTATATCGTTCAGGAGTAGCGTAACAGCTGTGAATGGGATAGTTAAGCCACACAGATCTGAAAGTTTGTCCGTTATTGACCTCCAGAAGCGGGCCACTGGTGGGCAATCCCAATACATATGCATATAAGTGCCAGTGGCCTTTTGAGAGCACAAAGTGCACCGAGAGTCGGTTATCAGTCCCATAGCAAATAGCTTCCTAGGTGTAAGATAGGTCCTATGAATATAATTAAAATTAATTTGCTGGTGATTGGGGTTGCAGGAAGATAATGCCACATTTGCCCAAACATCATCCCAGTCAAACTCGGGGTCCAACTCCGGGATATCCACCCGCCAGATTGTATCCAATGATAAATTTGTATACGTGGATTGAATTAAGAGCGTATAAAAGTCTGAGACAAACCCTCTGGAGGTCGTCCTGTCCACTATGAGCCTGAGGAAGGGGTGTGGGTGCAAAGCTTGAGCCCACGGCACGCCATGCGCCCTCAGCGCTGACCTTAGTTGAAGGTAAAGAAAAAAGGACTCGCCAGGAAGATCATAAAATTCTCTTAAGTCCTGAAATGCACGGAGGCCGTTCTTATCATAAATATCCTCCAGAGTATGAACTCCCCTCCTCTGCCATTGAGGAATATTAACCGGCTTGTGCCCAACAAGCAATTGCTGGTTATTAAAAATTGGAGAGTCCAGGTGCCATGGGCATTTAACCCCACACGACCTCTGTACATTACGCCACGTTTGGATCACGTGAGTTATGATCGGTCCATACCTCAGCCGGCATTTCGAAATAGAGACAGTGGAGTACACCACATCCTGCAATCTTAGCGGTGAGACCGCCGCCGCTTCTAAGGAGCACCAAGATACAGCATCTACAGCAGGGGTCGCCAATTAGATTTGCCCACGGGCCAAATTTTCCCCAAGCCATTGTGTGGCGGGCCAATGATAAGTGAACATTTTTTAACTGTAAAAAAAAAACGACATATACATGTTTGCACTGTCTTTTTTCTATTATAAAGTGCCTCTCAGACAGTGCATTACACATGAACAGATCAGTAATTTGATTTTAATGCAGGTGCTCGCATTATAAATCGAGATCAGTAGGGTGCATTTGATTTTAAGCACCACAGCGGGTGTATTATACATCGAATGTATTATTATTATTATTAAAACACAACACTCACCGGCATAATGCAGGCAGCCCTGCCCTGGACTTGATATTGTTTCTGCTTCGGTCCTCCAAAATCCATGTTAATAACATGTTAAATGTCCACTCGCGTTGAATGCCCACCCAACTTGAACACAGTTGCTTGCTGGTGTTGCCATGTCAACAAGCGAGAGTCACCGGTTGCTTATTGCAAGAGTTACCTGTTGCGATAAACCCGTATTTTAAGAATGACACCTGTTTATTAAAATAAGCTTTATAGGTTGTAGGCTCCTCTTCTGGCTCATCATATTTCCCCATTGCATTGCAAAGAAGTTATTCAAAGACGTTTGTTTTGTTTTTGCAAACGTTCGCTCGCCGGCATCCCAAACGCGGAAGTGAAAGTGAAATTCCATTGGTTCTCCCAGTCCATGTGACCATTTCTAGCATTTCAATTGGCTATAGTGACAGCCATAGATATGATGAATAGATAGATACAGCTTCAAAAGACACTCTGGCGTCACAACGAGTGAATATTTCCTGCGCGTAAAATAAACATCATATTCTCAAAATAACCTGACGGGCCAGAAATTATTGCTGGCGGGCCCATTTCGGCCCGCGGGCCGCCTATTGCCGATCCCTGATCTACAGGGTCTAGCCAGCACATCAGAGGTCTCAGTGAGAAGGACCAGAAATAAAGCTTAAAATCAGGGATTGCGAGGCCCCCATCTTGTTTCCTACGTTGAGTAGTAGCTCTTTTGATTCTCGGGCGTTTGTTATTCCAGATAAATTTAGATACCATCGATTGTACCTTGCGCCAGTGGTCTATTGGAGGGGGCAGGGGGAGCATTGAGCTAACAAAATGTATCCTAGGCAGAACGTTCATTTTGATTATGGAAGCTCGGGCTTGTAGGGAGTTAGGAAGGGACGACCATCTGTCTAGATCCTGGCGTATTTTATCATAAGTACCCGTGAAGTTGTACTTAGTAGTTTGACTCAGCGTGGGGAATATCTCTATACCTAAGTATTTAAAATGTTCCACTATGGGGATATCAGCTGGTAGTCGCACCGCCTTGGCCAGCTCATTAAGAGGTAGGCAGGCTGATTTGTTCCAGTTAATCTTAAAGCCTGACAATTTACCAAAGTCGTTGATTATTTCCAATAATTTTGTGGCCGACCGGGAAGGGTCATCCATAAAAATCAGTAGGTCATCCGCATAGAGAGCAATTTTGTGTGGTGTATTATTGATCATTATGGGGACGATGTCCTCTGATTGCCTAATAAATTGGGCCAATGGTTCGAGGGAAAGCGCGAATAGTCCCGGGCTCAGAGGACAACCCTGTCTAGAAGATCTGGAGACTGGGAAAAGTGTGGAACAGCTTTTGCCTGTCAGAATCATTGCCGACGGCGAGGCATACAGGACTTTAATCATATGAATAAAATTCTTTCCAAGACCCATGACCTCAAGCACCTTCCACAGGTATGACCATTCTAGTCTGTCAAACGCCTTCATGGCATCCAAAGACAGAACAGTGGACGGAGCTGTATTGTCTTTACTGTTATCGACTACATGCAACAGCCTCCTAAGATTATCTGCAGCCAGGCGCCCCGGGATAAAACCAGTTTGATCGCAGTGTACCAATACCGTCATAAATCTCTGCAGGCGGCGAGCCAGCACCTTGGCAAACACTTTTAAATCGGCCCCGAGAAGACTCAAGGGCCTATAGCTACCACAATCATTGGGATCTTTGTCCTTCTTGAGAAGTAAAGAAATCAGCGCCATGTTGACATCTCTTGAGAACTCCCCCTGTTCGATAGCGTAATTGATCATATCGAGCATCAATGGGCCCAGTTGGTCCCAGAAAGCTAAATACACCTTGGGTGGAATACCATCCCAGCCTGGTGCCTTACCCCTCTGCATTTCAGCGATCGTCTCCCTTAGTTCCATAAGGGTGATCGGTTTCCCCAGTTCCTGCGTGGCACAGCGGAACAACAACACAATCATCAAATTTGCTGATGACACAGTAGTGGTGGGCCTGATCTCTGCCAACGACGAGAGGGCCTACCTGGAAGAGGTAGAGAATCTGTCACAGTGGTGTCAGGAGAACTGCCTCTCCCTGAACGTCAGCAAAACAAAAGAGATGATTGTGGACTTCAGGAGGTCGGGGGTCAAGGACTACAGCCCCCTCAGCATCGACGGGGCACCGGTTGAGAGAGTGAACAGTTTCAAGTACCTCGGAGCCCACATATCCGAGGACTTGACATGGACCACACACATTGACAGTGTTGTGAAGAAGGCACGACAACGCCTCTACTTCCTCAGGCGCCTAAGGAAGTTCCAAGTCAGTCAGAAGATCCTTAGGAACTTCTACTCATGTACAATAGAGAGCATCCTGACTGGCAACATCACCTCCTGGTTTGGGAATAGCACTGCACAAGACCGTAGCAGACTACAAAGAGTGACACGTTCAGCCGAACGCACAATTGGAGGGGGGCTTCCCACCCTCCAGAACATTTACAACAAGCGGTGCAGGGGGAAGGCTAAGAAAATTATTAAGGACTCGAGCCACCCGAACAACTGCCTCTTTGAACTGCTGCGGTCAGGCAAGCGATACCGGAGTCTTAAGGCGAGCACAGAAATACTCAGAAGAAGCTTCTATCCCCAGGCCATCAGGCTGCTAAACGAACAATAAACACTATGCAACAACCATCAAATGCACACAGCACACACACCCACACGCACACACTCACTTAAACCACACAAACACACTTTATATTTATTGATAAAGGATTTGCACTACAACTCGTACACCCACTGTAAATTGTACCTAAATTGCACCTCATCCCATTTCTGCCTTGCACTATATAGTATTGTATTAGTACACTGCACAGTATTGTATATTATATGGTAACTCAGTTACGTCTATTCTGCATCGAACATTGTACATATGTCTATACTGAACACTGTGACCTCATTTTTTTTTTACTTCTAATTTACATGCTATACTATGTTATTTTATTTCATACTTATCTTGTCTTGCACAGTCTCTGGAGCGTAACAGTAAGAAGCATTTTGTATAAAAGTATTCTGTACTTCTGTATGACAACTATTAACACTTTGACTGCCAGGGGGCGTCTTTAGACGTCTTTGCTGGCGATGCTAAAGTTGCCGGGGGACGCTTTACGTCGTCTTTATATCAATATTTCAAAAATCTGCGATCTGATCCATAATGTCCCTCCGCTGGCCTGAGACACAAGTGTGATCTCCTCTCAATCCTCTAGCGGTTCAAGACCGCCATCTGGTGGCCGATCGGCAGATCGAAACCGGATGTCAACCTTTAACCCGGTAGGACTCACTCCATATGGGGTCCGGGCACTCGCTAATGTTAGAGAGACTCCGTCTTCACACAGTGAACATCGATCGCTGCAAATAACTCGAAAAAACAACATGATTTGGACGTATATATTATTATACAACCTGGAAATGGACCGACTATTTCAACATCCCATAATGGAAAACTGTCTACCCCACGCTGATCGCCCAACGGCCCGCGGAGACTGGGGTGAGTTTTAGCGTGTAATATTACCGTGTTCGACACTAACTGCTATGATGAACATTTGACCCACATTAGATGATTGGTATAACGCTGCCCACGGAATTATAAACGCCCCCTCGCCCATCCGGTCAACATCAGATGACGTGTAGTAACTTCTAGAAGTACGTCTAGTTGGAATTTTTTATATCGCCCCGATTGCCATCAAACTGTATTTCATCATCAATATAATGCATTTGGGGCTATATATCACGTTCTGGAGAAAGCTGCAGAAAGAGATGAAAACATACTTATACATTAGACCATACTTTACTATGAATATGTGAATGAAAAAGTTTAACGTTGCTACACAATGAACAATACATATAGGACTTTGAATGGGCCCTAATAATGGCAATGTAGCAATAGAATTTAAAAAGTTATAGCCCTGCAAAGAAGGGGACTTTCTCCATAGACAAATAGCGCTGGCAATCTATGGTATATCATTAATTTAACCTTAGGCAACCAAAGTGTTAAAGAAACTTGAAACTTGAACTCCTTAGCCTCTTCCTCAGAAATGAACGATTCAAATTTAGAGTCGTCGAGATTAACCTCTGAGCTATATAACTGTGAGTAAAACTCTTTAAAAGTGTCGTTGATCTTTTTCGAATCAGTAGTGATTGTACCCTGTCGCGTCTTGATCGAGGGGATATCCGAGAAATGATCATTCGAGTGTATTTTCATTGCCAATAGATGGCTAGGCCTGGAGCCGTGAAAGTAGTAATTTTGCCTTGTCCTATGTATCAAGAACTCAGACTGTTGTTTAAGTATGAAGTTTATTTCCTTCTTGACTATCTTACGTTGTGTGTTTAGTCGTTCACTATAGTTAGTTTGCAAAGATGCGTATAGATCCGCATATAATGTTTCCAGTCCTTCTAGTTTTTTTGATCGGGATTTACGTAAGTTGGAGGAGAAAAGTGTGACATGACCCCTGATAAATCCTTTCAATGCGTTCCATAGGACCCTGGGGTCATCGACCGTGCCAACATTGATCTGCAAGAATTCAGCTAGTTTACTCCTGAACTCAGAGCATAAATCATCGTTCTTTAATAAGGTTGAGTTAAAACGCCACCTGGGAGCTCTCGTGGAGAGCCTGCCAAAGGTTGCCACAAGGAAAATCCCCTTGTGGTCCGAGAGAGCCAGGGGAACCAATGAAACGTCAAAACTATCAAACAAATTAGGGGATGCGAATGCATAGTCTATTCGAGAGAAGGTTTTGTGTCTGGCAGACAGGTGAGAGTAATCCTTGAGGGTGGGATTGGATAAGCGCCATAGGTCTGCGAGCCCCGTGTCCTGGGCCCACATCCTGAGGGCCTTAGAGGACCGCTTTTGGTCGCTTGTTTCAGAGGATCCGGACCTATCCATCTCCGCATCCCAGCACGCATTAAAATCGCCACCCACAATGAGAGCGTATCCAGTAAGTTCCAACATATTCTTTGTGATTGTATTATAGAACGCTGAATCAAATGTGTTAGGGGCATACAATGCTATTATTGCCATCTTCCTATGAGAGAACTCAACTTTTGCTATAGTAATCCTTCCCTCCGTGTCCGACCACACATCCAGGACTTTGATATCAAGGTTACGTCTTGTAACTATGACGACTCCTTTCATCTTATCATCGGCTGAGGATGAGGAGATAACATGATATTGTCGATTTGCTAGCCTTGACACATCACCCACCAATAAATGCGTCTCACTAAGGAGAGCAATGTCAATATTTCTTCTCTTCAATAACCAAAGGACACTGGCACGCTTGTGTGGGGCGTTAAGACCTCCTGCGTTCCAAATTAAAATATTCAATTTAGCCATGGTCGAGTCTGTCTAAATGCGTAGAGAACATACCAGTGCAGCCAGGCTGAGTACAGAGGCGCTGATCCAGGCGGGCCCGGACGGTCAATCCCAGGAGTTCAGAGGAGGAACAATTACACACATATAAGACAACAGTACATAAAACACATAAAAATACCACCCCAGTTACAACCCCCCCTCCTTCTACTCTAAACCCTAACCCACCCGTCCTATTATAAGCCCTCCTATACCCACTCTCCAATCCCCTCCCTATGCCCCATCCACTAAGGATGGTCATCTTCCTATCATTTCCCACTGGAGTCATGGATCCAATAAGACGCTCCCCACTCCGACCCCCCTCTAGATAAACCCCTGATTAAACCCCCACTAGTCCAATAAACACAAATAATAATAATAATACAAATAAAATTCAATAAAGATATCGGTCGAAAACCACCTGAGCCTTGGCCCTAACATGAGATAACCATAATGGAAAAAATAGCCATTATTATATAATAACTCAACATCACCCCTGCAACCATCTAATTCCGAGTCTGCGCATCAACGTCGCAATGTTATAGCACAAATGGATAAAGGAAAATTCAAAACAAAATTAAATTAAAGCATACCAGCATATAGTCTAAGCAGGATCGGATCACAGGTAAATTGTGCAAACAGATGTCATTTAAACAACGACAATAATAAGAAAGGGAAAAAAGGGGGTTATGGTCAAAGTGCACACCTGTAACAGCCCCTCTGAACAGGCACAACGGTTGGAATGACATAACCTATGTAAGAATAGAATTAAACACATTCATTAACCCGGGGATGGTAATAAGCAATACCTGACACAACCTGTTATCATATATTGTTTCAATAAAGATATCGGTCGAAAACCACTGTGAGCCTTGGCCCTAACATGAGATAACTATAATGGAAAAAATAGTCATTATTATATAATAACTCAACATAACCTTTGTAAGAATAGAATTAAACACATTCATTAACCCGGGGATGGTAATAAGCAATACCTGACACAACCTGTTATCATATATTGTTTATATATATATTCAACCGATCTTCTCCTACCGGAGCCCAAAGCTCAAAACAGCCTGGATATAAAAATAAAAGCATACAAGAAGTTAGTTAAGGACCCGATCACAGTTGAATTGTGCGAACCGATGACACTTAAACAGCAACAACAACCAAAGTGCGTAAATATTAACGGGTCTCGGATGTATCAGCGCAGACGTTAGACGCAGCCCGCTAGCTAGCCCGAGGCTAGCGCGTAAGCTAGTGATGAATCCGGATAGCACGTTAGAGTCTGTTATGTACATTGTTCAGCTAGCTCGTTAGCTTCCAAAGAGGCGATACACAAGTACGACCATGAGGTCAGCATTAGCAAGTAACAGAAGTCATTGGGAAGCCCCGCTAGTTGGATGGGCAGTGGGCAGTTAGCATGTCTGGGCATGACAGCAAGTGTTTGTGAATAGCCGGCCCTAACAATGTATTCAGGCCCACATCGCCAAGACACTCACCCGATATAGTTATCAAGCTACAGTCTCGGGTATCCCCTCGAGATATTCCTTCGCTTTAGCCAACGACCAAAATGAACGCCGACCATCGACCTTATCCAACACAGATAATTTCGCGGGAGCGAATAGCGTGGGCCTCAGGCCTAGTTTCCATAGCCTGTTCATGACCACTTTGTATTCGCCTCTCTGTAAGTAAGTAAGTAAGTAAGTAAGTATTTATAAAGCACCTTTCATACATGTCATGTAGCTCAAAGTGCTGTACACAATTATAGGCATATATAACGATAAAAGCAATAAAGTCATAGTGATCAGTTAAGATCAATGTTAAAAAAAAATAAAAAATAATAATAATAATAATAATAATAATAATAATAATAATAGTAACGTAAAAATGAAAATAACGTAAAAACAGTCATTTGCTTACCAGTTTGGGAGAACAGGTCCGCACAAACATTTCCGCTCAGTGGCAACCGGAAATGCACTAAACCAATGCACTTGTATGGTAGGTAGCAATGTTTAGGTCTTATAATGCTAGTGTAGTTACGTTTTTATCAGTGGTCATAGTTGGGTCCATAGTGCTTTACCAAGTCCCACGGATCCATCAGTGGCCGTGTATTATGTGCGTATGTACCCGTTCGCTCATGTGGTCAGTGGCCAGAGTTGGGTCCACAGGACTTATCCAAGTCCCATGGACCCATCAGTGGCCGCGTCTTGTGGTAGAAAGAAAGAAAAAGAAAAACGCATAAAGAAAACAGTCTAAAGTTTGAAAGTTTGGGAGGTTCGCAAAAACACGCCTTCAGCTCAGAGGCTGAGGCGTGTCAAAAACTTTTGAAAAACTGGAGGCGTGTCTCCTATTGTACCCATCCTTCATCTAAGAAGTTTGAAAGTTTGGGAGGTCCGCAGAAACACGCCTTCAGCTCAGAAGCTGAGGCGTGTCAAAAACTTTTGAAAAACTGGAGGCGTGTCTCCTATTGTACCCATTCCTTCATCTAAAAAGTTTGAAAGTTTGGGAGGTCCGCAAAAACACGCCTTCAGCTCAGAAGCTGAGGTGTGTCAAAAACGTTTGAAAAACTGGAGGCGTGTCTCCTATTGTACCCATTCCTTCATCTAAAAAGTTTGAAAGTTTGGGAGGTCCGCAAAAACACTCCTTCAGCTCAGAAGCTGAGGCGTGTCAAAAACTTTTGAAAAACTGGAGGCGTGTCTCCTATGTACCCGTTCCTTCATCTAAAAAGTTGGGTCCACAAGGCTTATCCTAGCCTCATGGATCCATCAGGTTTTTCCAAGCCATAACTATTTGTAAGCTAGACTGTATAGGTACGTTTTTAATTTTCCTTTAAAAATGTGTATAGAGCTGGCGTTTCTGATGTGTGTTGGTAGTGTGTTCCATAGTTTTGGGGCATAGTTGGCAAATGCCATACTTCCTATCCTTTTTTGGTTTCTGGGCGTGTCTAGTAAACCTGTAGTGGATGACCGTAGCGTTCTTGAGGGCAGATAACTAACTAGGGAATTTGCTATGTATTTTGGGCCTTGCTCATTAAGAGCTTTATATGTTAGGAAAAGGACCTTAAAATCAATTCTATGAGTTATTGGAAGCCAGTGCAGAGTGGCCAGGACTGGAGTGATATGTTCTCTTCTCCTTGTATGAGTTAGTAATCGAGCTGCAGAGTTTTGGATAAGCTGAAGCTTCCCAATGGTTGCTTTGGGAAGACCAGTGAACAGTGCATTACAATAGTCAAGCCGACTTGATACAAAAGCATGAATAAGTTTCTCTGCATCCTTTTTATTTACGAAAGGTCTTACTTTCGCTATGTTTCTTAGGTGGAAGAATGACGTTTTCATGGCCTTATTTATATGAGACTTAAAGGTCAGGTCTGAGTCCAAGATGACACCTAGGCTTGTAACCTCAGTCTTTACATAGGATGACAGACTCCCCAGGTTTTTACAAAGCACTTCCCTTTTCGCTTTTGGGCCGATCAATAGGATTTCGGTCTTGCTTTCGTTTAATTTTAGGAAGTTATTGTTCATCCACTTGTTTATTGCTAACAGACAATTTGTAATGGACTGTATGGCTGTAGTGTTATTTGGTTCTGCGGAGATATATAGTTGTGTATCATCAGCATAACTATGGAAGCATACATTGTGGTCTCGAATGATGTCCCCGAGGGGCAGCATATATAGTGAGAAGAGTAATGGACCAAGGCAGCTTCCTTGTGCGACTCCAAAATTGCTGTTATGTTCCTCGGATACATTGTCTCCAAGCTTAACATAGAACCTTCTTCCCTTAATGTATGTTATGAGCCAATTTAGTACATGATCGGAAAAGCCAACCAGTCTTTCTAGACGACTGATCAAGATATTATGGTCAATCGTATCGAACGCTGCACTAAGGTCCAATAGGACAAGAATTGAGACTTTGCCAGCATCGGAGTTTAGCCTGAGGTCGCTAACTATTTTGGTAAGGGCAGTTTCAGTGCTGTGATTTGTTCTGAAACCTGATTGTAGTTCATCCATGATGTTATTATCTTTGAGAAAGGAGTTTATTTGTACTGAGACTATCTTTTCTAATATCTTGCTGATAAATGGAAGGTTCGATATTGGCCTATAGCTTTTTAGTTCGTTTACATCTAAGTTTGTTTTCTTTAGTAGTGGTTTTACTACAGCTGTTTTAAATGCATCTGGAAAAGTGCCTGTTTGAAGAGACATATTTATGATTTCAAGGACATGATTTGAGACACTATCAAACACCCGCTTGAGAAATGCTGTTGGTATAGGATCGAGGCAGGAGGTGGCGGAATTACACTCAGAGACAATCTTACAGAGGTCAGGTAATGTAATACATGTGAATTCCCCCATAGTTATCTCAGGTGGGGTTTCACTCATAGCCAGATCCATATCAGCGGTAATGCTTGCTCTAATCAATGATATTTTTTCATTAAAGAAAACTGCGAACTCTTCACATTTTGTGGCTGATTGCTGCGGTATATGGGGGGGTGGTATGTTAATCAGCCGGTCAATGGTGGAAAAAAGTACCCTCGAGTTACCCATATTTTCTGAGATCATTTTGGAAAAATATTCCTTTCTCGCAAGTTGTATTGCCTTATTGTATGCGCCCATGGCGTCTTTGTATAAATTAAAGTGAGCTGTGAGTTTGAGTTTCCTCCATTTTCGCTCGGCTATCCTACATTTTCTCTTGTTATCTTTAACATTGGTTTTATTTAGCCATGGAGAGATTCTATCAGTTTTTACTTTTTTAACCTTTAGAGGGGCAACAGTATCTAACACGGTTGACAAGGTGTTGTGGAAGTTTTGCACTTGCTGATTTAAGGAGGATTTACTGCATTGGTCGTATGATTTCATCATACTAGAGAATTTTGCTTCAGCTCTAGCGTCCAGAAGCCTTCTGTGAACTAGGAATTCGCTTCTGGTCTTATGTAATATTAGGCTTGTACCATAAAACACACAATAATGGTCAGAAATTGGAATTTGTTTTACTGATATATTCTCAATGTTTAGCCCTGTTGTTATTAGTAGGTCCAGAGTGTTGCCATGTTGGTGGGTGGCCTCGTGAACATGTTGCATCAGTCCAAAACTGTCCAGTAGGTTCAGAAACTCACAACCCCTGGGGTCATCCTTTTTGTTGATATGAATATTTAGATCTCCATTAAGAATGATTCTATCATACCTGGTAATGCAGATCGATATGAGTTCTGAAAATTCCTGTGCTTGAACCTCCGGTGTAAAGTCTTCGAAAATGGCCACTTTGTGATCGCCAAGCCTTAGATTACCCCTTCTGGCACGAGCCGACCGCATGATGAGTTCCCTCTGCTGAAGCCTGTTCAGCTTGACAATGATGGGCCTCGGCTCCTTGTTCACACCAGGAGTGGTCCTGCACGCTCTGTAGGCCGATTCACAGACGGGAGGAGAGGGGAGGACGTCATTCACCAGTATTTTTTGCAGCAATTCCGGCATGGTCTCAGAGAGACAGCCTTCCCCGTTGCCCTCCGGTACTCCAACAATCCTGATGTTGTAGCGTCTCTCCCGGGACTGTATTTCCACAATTACCAACTGTAGTTTGGCAACTTCAGCCTGCCGAGCCAGCAGGGAGGACTCTAGATCCGCCATCTTCTCGCCCTGTAATGATACCTCCGTCATTAGCTCGGCTAGTTCGTTAGCATTAGCCGAGGAGATAACGTACAGCGACTCCATCTTGTCTATCAGCGGGACGACCGCCAACCTTATTTCTTCTGATATCTCTCGATGAAGGTTATCACAAAAATCCGCCAGCACTTTCCTTTGTGTTTCAGCGAAGCGTGTCTCAGATTCTGCATGGAGCTTGGTCATGACCGAGAGCACAGCTTAGCTTATCTCACAGACACCGGGCGATGGTGCGGCCAGGCCCGGTGGTGGTTTGCTGGCTGGGGCGCTCATGGATCTGGTTTCCACCACCGACATCGCAGAAAGTCGAAAAAAGTCGACGACGGAATTCTTTTGCCTTTCTTCTTCTAATGTGA